>NW_028146737.1:810848-962416 GCF_055883805.1 Amblyomma maculatum
ACCAATCTCTTTCTCTATGGTTTCGCGGCATTACCCCCCCCCCTTTAAAAAAACATCGCCTCGATGTTCCAAAACAAAGCAACTTAAACATAAACCCTGCAAAGTTTAAACACCACAGATTCTTTAACGCGTGTAATATGGCTTCATTCGTACAACATGTACTAATTTCTGGGCATGCGCGTCGCCGTTGTAATGCTGACGTTCCGTCGGGAATGACTTCATAGTCCAGTGGTACGGCGCGGCGAATGACTTTGTACGGCCCAAAGTCTCGACGCAACAACTTTTCACTTAGTCCGCGACGGCGAATTGGTGTTCAAATCCACACTTGGTCTCGTGGGTTGTACTTTTTCGTCGTCGTAAGTTGTATCGTCGGCTGTCGGTGCGCTGTTGGTCTTTAATACGCAGACGTGCGAGTCGTCGGGCTTCCTCTGCAATGCTGCAGGTAGGCAGCGACGTCAAGGTTGTCCTCGTTAGTTACGTGCGTCAGCATTGCGTCGAGCTTCGTCGTGGGCTCCCTGCCGTACACATGCTTAAACGGGGTCGCTCTGGTCGTCTCCAGGACTGCCGTGTTATACGCGAAGATCATGTACGGCAAGATGGCGTCCCAGGTCTTGTGTTCAGCGTCGATGTACATGGCGATCATGTCCGCGATTGTTTTATGCAGGCGCTCCGTAAGGCCATTGGTCTGGGGATGGTACGCAGTTGTTCGTCGATGGCTTGTATGACTGTATTCCAGGATGGCTTGAGTCAACTCTGCCGTAAACGCCGTTCCCCTGTCCGTGATGAGGACTTCTGGGGCGCCATGTCGCAAGAGAATTTGTTCGGCAAAAAATTTGGCGACTTCTGCCGCGGTACCATTGGGTAGTGCTTATTCTTCGGCGTAACGGGTAAGGTAGTCAGTGGCCACGATGATAAACTTGTTACCCATAGACGAAGATGGAGAGGGGCAAAGGAGATCCATCCCAATTTGTTGAAAGGGCATGACTGGGGGCGGAATCGGGTTTAGTAGTCCTGCTGGTCTGATCGGCGGCGTCTTGCGTCGTTGGCACTCACGACACGTCTTCACGTAGTGGGCAACTTCGGCAGGCAGTCGCGGCCAGTAGTACTTCTCCTGGATTCGATGCAACGTGCGCGCAAATCCGAGGTGGCCTGCTGTGGGCTCATCGTGCAACGCCTGCAGAATTTCCTGCCGGAGCTTTTTAGGCACTACAAGAAGCTGCGCGGTATTGTTGGCTGCGAAGTTCTTCACTAGGAGGCCATTGCTTAACGTGAACGATGATAAATATCGCAAACAAACAAAGATTACGGAACTGATACGCGGTCCAGAATCAGAGTGATAAGTCTGAATGCCGGCGGCTGTTAAACAACAACAAATACAGTTTTGAAGTTTCGCGGCAATATATTTGTCATTGTCCATGACCAATATGCCGCCTCTTTTATCTGCCGGTTTGATGACCACATCTTTCCGTCTGCTACGCGCCTTCAATGCGTCACGTTCCTTTTTGGAAAGGTTTTACTTCCCTGGTCTCTAGTCCTTATAAGCTCTGATTACGTCGTTCTGGACGGCACTAATGTACGGTACATGTGAGGACAGTTTTCCTCGGGGTTTTTTCCCCCTTTCCGCCCCTTTTTTTACCCCGCTTCTTTGATACCCTCCACATCCCACTTCTCGTAAAAACCTTCTTCATGCTTGGCGCTCGCACCTTTTAGCGAAAACCTCAAAGTATTTCAGCATTCTACTGTCCCACATATTTTTTTTCTTTTCTTTCTTTGATGTTCATCTCTCGTCGCGAGTTGCTTACCGCTCTAAGCAGGCTCGAACTCTACTCGTAGATGTCACGTTCTTCTAACCAGCAATGTCCACCTGGTTGTCGCGTTTTTTTTTTTCATCCTGTCGGGCCGCGGGTCGGAGCAAGGGTGGGGAGGGTAACAGACGCAGCAGAGAAAAAGAACAAATCTTCAAAAACAAGGCCTTGACCATTGATAGTTGACCACTTCTCCCAAAAACCACCTTCACGCTTGGCGCTACCATCTTTTAGTGAGAACGGAAAAAGATTTCTCACCATCTGCAGCAAACACGTTCCCCCACCTGTGATTTTTTTTCCCGAGGTTGTTCAGCGGCTGCCTGTATTGTATACAGATGACTCCCGGCAGCCGTTGCCTTGGGTGGATGAGCCTTTGGGACTAGCCTGCTCTCCGCACCTGTGTGTGTATGTGTGTGTTGTGCGTGCCCAGCTGGTTCACCTATATGTGCCCATATTATGTTTGTATCTCCTCTTGCCAACACTATAAGAAGACGAACAAGAATCATGTACCCTCAGTCTTGAGAAAGGCAGTGCTCCTGCCGAAACGTCGACTCCAAATAAACTTGGAAGCAGTATGAAGCATTTTTTCATAGATGTGGACGTCGTGTATAGACCCTATTCACTATCAGGTTTAGCAGGCGGCCGTTGTGGCAACCCTGTATTGAGGATACGCCATAGCATTGGGCTTTTCGAAACTCCTCCTCCTCCCTGCTCCCTCCCTGCGACCTCCCTGCTGCGCGCCGTTCATTTGTCGGACACATGAGACGCCGTTTGGAACGCTGTCCAACCAGAGCTCGGATTTCACCACCGCTGTACCCTGATTCGCCGTGGGCCCTCTCTCTCTTTCTTTCTCTCTCTTTGATCTTAGGTTGTTCGTGCCATGGTTGCCAGTAAAGCAGAAATGACGTCACGTATATAAGCTCTATAGGCAAGTGGCTATTTATGTCTGTAGAAAGGTTGCATCGAGTATTGAGTAGGCGAGTTACACTTTTCACCAATCAAAACATGCAATGCTGAAACGTTATCCGGATTTTCACTCATACTTCGCATTTTGCTTTGGTTCCTAGCGGTTTTAACTGTGAGCTCCTACATAAACAATCTTCCTAATAATAAGTGCTTGCTAGCTATTGTATGTTTTACCCTATCATACATCTGTATTTTCATATGCGTGTACATAAATACTTTGGTTTAAAACCCATTGCATGCTAGACTGTCTATATTCCTTTCTAGTGCAACAGTTCCTATGAAACTGACTCTACAAAGCATTGGCAAGTCTTAAACACCCTCTTAATTTTAGGAAACTGCTTAGACAGCTTTCCAGCAATCTCGAATCAGTGTGCAATCTGGCCACTCATTTTGGACTGTTGAAATACACATACAGTGCAAGCGTATCTACAAGAAATCATCTCGAGCTGCCTCATTTTGCTTTGCCTTGCATTATGCTTCCACTTGACAATATATAGCATAATCTATCACTCTAACTCTCTCCGGAAGGACCAGTTGTATTTTTTATTGTCGTATTTTTAGTTAGCCAGAGTGCTGTCATCGTGCTATAGTCAATGTTTGAAAATTGGTGTGTCATATTTTCGCCCCTGTATTTACAGGATTGTTTTTCGTTGCCTGTCTAGAACTATGGAAATTTAGAACCTTGTTTCAGACTCTATTGCTGTAATTTCTGACTACTAACTCGCACAGGTTTATGCAATTTTATCGGTCTCCCTGCCCCTTTCAGTTACGTCACCGGGTGTTGATGTAGTTGATATAAATACAGAAAAACGCTTAGCATAAGCACTCACATTTGGTTTCTGTTTCAGCGCCTGTATTTTGATGGAGTAAGGAGGAAGAATGGAAAAAAGTGTGACTCAGGTGTTTTAACATGCTGTTGAAACGAGTTATACGGATCTTTGTTGGCAGTGTAATGTCTCTGCTCTTCGCTAGGCAGTCAAGGCTAGCCATGGCTTTCTTTCCCAGAAGCAGGCGTTTCCTAATTTCATGGCTGCAGTCTCCTTCCGGGGTAATCTTGGAGCTCAAGAAGAGAAAATCTGTCACAGATTCCACTTCTTGCCCCTTGATGCTCTAGGACTTGATAGGGCAAGACGCCATGATCTTTGTCTTTTTATTGTTCGGTTTAAGCCCAAACTTCTCACTCTCTTCTTTTACGCGCATCAGAAGTCTCTTGAGTTCCACTTCACTTTCTGCCATTAAAGTGGTATCGTCCGCATATCTGAGGTTGTTGATACGTTTTCCAGCATCTTCACTCCAGCTGAAGACTCGTACAGACCGGCCTTCCTCGTGATGCACTCAGCATATAGGTTAAATTGGCAGGGCGACAGTATGCAGCCTTGTCTCACTCCTTTCTTAATCGGAAACCAATCAGTAAGACCATGCCCAGTTCTGACTGTGGCCTCTTGCCCTTCATACAGGTTCCTGAGGAGACAGATGAGGTGAATTGGAACTCCCATCTCTTGGAGAACTTGCCACAATCTGCTGTGATCTACGCAGTCAAACGCTTTCGCATAATCAATAAAGCAGAAGTAGGTGGGTTTCTGGAAATCTCTTGCTTTTTCCACTTTTCTGCGAAGGTTCCTAGTTCCTCTGCCCTTGTGACACCCAGCTTGCACGTCCGGGAGCTCCCGATCCACATACTGCTGCAGCCTACCTTGCAGGATTTTCAACATCACCTTGCTAGCATGCGAAATAAGCGCGATCGTGCGGTAGTTGGAACAATCTTTGGCACTTCCTATTTTTGGGATGGGAATGTAAACTGACCTCCTCCAATCTTGTGGCCACTGCAGGGTTGTCCAAATTTGCTGCCATCATGAATACTTTAACAGCGTCGTCATGGTTAAGGTTTCGAAGCAACTCAGCTGGAATGCCATCAATGCCGCTAGCTTTGTTCTTAGCAAGGCTGGCTAAGGCCCATTCTACTTCACTATTCAGGATGCCCGGCTCGACTGTGCGGACTGTTGCTTACGCTGTGATGCCGACGTTGAGCCATTTATCGGAGTCCGGTAGTGTATATAGATGGTATACCGTCAACCTGACGAGACTGAGGCCTAGTTGAACTTGGGTCCAGTCTTTCACGGCTTGGACTGACTGAGATTGCTTTTGCCGCTTGTATTCACAGATTTCCCGCTTCGCGCCTAAGTTCAGCTCCATTCGTTTGCGCTTAACTCCAACTATGCCAAAAGTCAGACTAAAGTCGAGAGTTACAGGCTCCTGCTTCTTTGCACTCATTTTCCCTAGTTAAACTTCTTGATTTTCCATTCTTCTGATTCTCTTTCTTGCTTTGTACTGTTTTTGTATGGAAGCGAGGGAGTCTAGTTGGCAGGCTACTATACAGAGGGCTATCAAACAGCCCTTTCCTGTGCCGTTTGTATGTGTTGCTATGAAACAAACACTGTAAGCTGAAGTACAGTTTAAAACGACGGCTAGCCGACTACGAAGAGCTCAATCCTTGTCAAGGCCGCATCGTTGACTCAAGGCGAAGCCGACATGCGGATCGCTGTGGTGCAAAATGTGGTAGTTCGGCAGCGCAACAGTGACGAAAACCAGGAGCATGAGAAGGACAGGCGTCCAGGACGGGACGCCCGGTCCTGTTTGCGTGGTCGTCGCGTTTCTTTTGTCGCTCTACTTCCTTAGTGTGTCTTTACCCTGACCGAAACGGCTTCATAGAACATGCTTTGTGTTCTGGGCTAGAAAAACTTCAGTTCCCACCCCCAATTTCGGCGCTTGTCTATCTTCTTATTGTTTCTTTCTTACGTTTTTACCGGCTTCTCTTCTGTTCACGTTCAGCAGAATTTATTGCAACCACATGTTGCTGTTTTCCCGACTGCGGCCACTGGTTGCGGCGCTGCCGCTGCACCCATAAATCTCCCGGTTGCCTCATTTTGGGGTCTTTCTCAGTCAGCTGACCTTCGGTTTGCTGTGTACAATCCCTGTCAACCACACAACCTTTCTCCTCCTCTTCCCTTCCTTTCCGCTCTTGCCCCCCCCCCCCCCGTCCCCCTTCCCTCCTAAAACGACGACACGCCCGATTTGGTTCTTTCCAACTCCACAGGACTCGTTCAGGCATCCTACCGTATCGGCTGTCGCATTGGTTCCCGACATGCGCACCCTTCATAAACTTGCGTTCAGACTCCCCTGCTTTTTTCAAACAATGTCCATATTAACGAGACAAAAATACATGGGCCGAATAGGCTGTGTGCATTCATCCCATCTACATTGTTCAGAGAGCGAGTTTCTATATTAACGTGACATAAAAACTTTGAAAAATCTTCGGCCCCAGAAAAATTGTCCATTATTCGGGTCCTCCATATAAACGGATGTCATATTAACGGGGCACAAGTTTTCCATAACAGCCACTTATGAAATGACTTGTGAAGACTAAATCCCCAACAAAACAAAAAAAAGAGGAAAAGACAGGAAAACACCAATTAATCATAAAACTAAGCCAACGCCGAATAAACCTTCAGAAAATTTCTAAGAGGAATGCTGTTTATGTTATGAGGTCCAAACCTGCCACTCCGGGGGGTTAGTTTATAATTCTGTGATCCCGTGGCGTACTGCAAGAATTGGCGAAATTGCTTCTTTGAACACCACGCTTACATTAAAAAATTACAACTGTCGGAACTGCTAGGAAAAAGGGTTTCATTTCATTTCATTTCATTTTATTACCCTCAAGCGCATACGCATTACAGAGGGGAGTGGTACATCATATATGATAGAAAGCATAGAACACTAAATGAACAAAACATAACAAAGGCTAAACGAACAAGGGAATACAGAACAACGAAAACAATCTTACAATAAAGAAAGTTATACAAGCGGAATAAATTGAAAACAATCATAAGCGGTGAGAGAACAGCATTATACAGCGAAAAGAACAGCAGCACTGGGAGCAAACAAGCATGAAAAACTAAAAACGGAAATAAGATAATAGTCAGGGGGGAAAAAAGTGTCACGGATCAGCTTCAAGATATTGCATCAGTGATGAGTGAAATGAATCGTGATCTTGGATTAATGCGATATCGGGCGGAAGGCGATTCCACTCTACTGACGTACGAGGTAGAAAGGAATGAAAAAGGGCATTAGTATTGCAAGTTATGACATTTACTTTGTAAGCATGATCAACGCGGGAGGAGCGATACGATGGCTGCGAAATGAAAGTATGCCTCAATTCGTTATGATGATAAATTTTGTGAAAAAGGCTAAGACGTGAAATTTTCCTTCTAAGCTCGAGAGATGGCAAAGATAACGTTAGTTTCATTGAAGTTATGCTGCTAGTGCGACTGTAATTGGAAAGAATGAAACGCGCTGAATTATTTTGAACCATCACAAGTGAGGATTTCAAGTTCGTGAAACCGGGATCCCAGATTGCAGAAGCATATTCAATCTTTGAACGTACCAATGCTTTGTACATAGTCATTTTAGTCGAAACAGGTGCCTTCGAAAAGTTACAGCGCAAATACCCAAGCATGCGGTTACTGTTGTTAATAATGTAATCAATATGTTGCTTCCAGCTGAGGTCATTAGTAATATGCACACCCAAATATTTGTACGAAGTTACAGTATCTAAAGGAGTGTTATTCAATACATAGCAAGCAGGGGGGAAATTACTGCGCGACACTCGCATAGCTTTACATTTTTTAACATTTAGGTCCATACACCATGTGCTGCACCATTTAGTTATATTATTGAGGTCAGATTGTATAGCAGAAACATCGGCGGGTTCAGCAATCTCGCGATAAATAACACAGTCATCGGCAAATAAGTGAATAGGGGAAGTCACACAGTTAGGAAGGTCATTAATATAAACTAAAAAAAGAAGAGGGCCCAAAACGGACCCTTGTGGTACACCTGACGTAAGAGGTGTTGACGGTGAATTATTATTGTTACCAAAGACATGCTGTGATCGACCGATGAGGAAAACTTCGACCCAGGTAAGAAGATGTCTGTCAATATTAAGACACTTGAGTTTAAGTAGTAAAAGATGATGGTTTATTTTGTCAAAGGCCTTAGAAAAATCCAAGAAGATACAATCAGCCAAGGAACGGTTGTCAATAAGGGTTAGCATGGAGTTTGTGAAACAAAGTAGCTGTGTCTCGCATGAGTGATTTCCTGAAGCCATGTTGCGCTGGATTGAAAAAAAGGTTCGAGTCAAGAAAACTAGCTAGGTGTGAGCAAATGACATGTTCAAGAATTTTACATGGTATGGTAGTAAGAGATATGGGGCGATAATTAAGGGGAGATTGCTTGTTACCGGATTTATGAAGTGGAATCACCTTCGCCTGCTTCCAATGTACAGGAATAGCGCCAGTATCTAAAGATTGTTGAAATAATTTTGCCAAAAGGACAGAGGAGTACATGTTTGTTTCTTTAAGGAATCTTGCATTTATATTGTCAACACCTGAGGAACATGAAGGTTTTAGTGTTTCAATTAGCTTTGCAATCCCGTCGGCATCTATTGATATTGGATGCGTAATCGTATAGCCCGAAAACGAATGTGTAGGCAATTGAAGATTAGTTGCAGATGAAAAGTTCAGTGTGAACATATTGTTTAAAATCGATGCGCACTCCTTGCTAGGCACAGGTAAGTCGTTCTGGTCAAGTAAAGAAATCTCTGAGTTGCTCTGGGAGTTAGTTACGATGTTCCAAAATTTGCTAGGGTTATTAGTGAGCAAGGATGGTAGAGTGTATTTCAAAAAAGTAGATTTTGCAGAAGCGACAGCTTGAGAGTAGGTGTGAGATGCATTAGTGTATGCTTGCCAGCGTGACGCAGTCTGCTGCAGTTTTGCTGCCCGAAATAAGCGTTTTTTTCTGTTCGAAAGTCGATTTAGGTACGGATTATACCATGGCGAATGTCTATGTACTGTTAGTATTTTCTTGGGAATGTAAGCCTCAGTTAGATATGAAATTTTATTGACGAACAGGTCCCAGTTCTCTTGGACAGAACGATGTTCAAAACCACTAAGATAGTTGTCAAGGAAGAGCGAAAGTTCTCTATTTATCTCTTCAAAGTTTGCCTTTTTGTAATCAAATATAATATTGCGTTTTTTCGTAGCTGAAGACGCGGTAAAGTTTAGGTCGAAATGAAGTAAAGAATGATCACTGAGTCCCGGCATGAAAATTATTGGGCCTATCATATCAAGGTTAGTGGTGAGGATCAGGTCAAGAATGTTAGCAGAACTGCCGATAACACGCGTTGGGCCATCAACAACCTGATCAAAATTGAAAAGGGAGCACATATCGAGAAAAGCTTGACAATTCGAAGAATATGGTGTGCAGGTAGGCGGTGTCGATGTCCAGTTTATTGATGGATAATTGAAATCGCCTAGAAGAAATACCGGGGATGCTGGATAACGAAGGACGACGGTGTTAACCGCGTCATGCAATTCATTCACGAATGTGATGTCTGCATTAGGTGGACGATAACAGACGCCAATGATGTGTACTCTGTTGTTTAAAATGACGCCGCACCAGACAGATTCTATGTTGCATGAAACATTAATTCTGAACGATGATAGGTTTTTAGAAACTGCGAGCAGGGTTCCACCCCCTTGTCTTCCATCTCTGTCACAACGATAGACATTGAAAGGCTTGGTGTGAGTAAAAATTTCGCTGTCGCTTACACGAGCACTTAACCAAGTTTCAGTGAGCGCCACCAGGTCGGCATCGCACGAATTGATAGCTGCGATGATATCATCTCTTTTGCCTAAAATCCTCCGGATATTACTATAAAGGACTGATATAGGGCGCCGATGACCACTACCCCTGGCTAAGTGTTATGAAACATTACGCGTGGGACTTGAATTCGAAATGTCTCCCATCTCGCATGCGCGAGCAGCATTGGATGTAGAGGGTCGAGCGCGTGCAGATGAATCATCGGATGGGCTGCTACGAGAAGGAGAATGATAACGCAGCCGGGGCAGCTCAATGAAACTGTCTGTTCTAGGGTCATAAACATATTGCCTTTTATTTACAGTTAGTTTGTCGTAGCGAAGCCTAAAGGATGGTGAACCAGGCAAAGATTTTGCGAAAGCAGTTAACCTTTTGCGAGCGAGCCTAGTTGCTGCGCAGTAGTCTTCAGAAACTGAAATGTCATTTAATTGTTTTCAGCTCATCACGATGTGACATCACTTCTTCTTTCGCTTTAAAGTGCGAAAATTTTATTATCACTGGTCGGCATTTTTCTTGAACAAAAGGGCCACCAAGGCGGTGGGCTCGTTCTATTTTGTCTGGTTTAAATTCTGACCCAAAACTGGATGAAAAGCAAACTAATAACGTTTTTTTCTGTGTCATTCCACGTTTCATTGCTATCGGGTACGCCATAAAATATTAAATTATTTCTGCGAGATCTGTCTTCCAGATGATTGATGCGGGAAAGAAGCTCATTATTCTGTTGCGCCAAGTCATTAATGGTGTCGTTTGTTAACAGAAGTTCTCCTTCGAGACTACTAACCATGCTGACTTCTGTTTCAACAGAAGCGAGTCGAGTATCAATATTAGACAGCCGCTTTGCTAAACATTCCTGATTGGCTTTTACGTCATTCACAGCCTGCGTGAACATGGCTTGGACCTCCGCTGACGCCTCACAGGCGGTTTTAATAAAGGACAACGCAGCCATGACTTCATTATGACGATGGGCGCACGACGTGTCGTCTTCATCAGCTACTTGGGTCTGCCGCTCTGTAGTTTGCTTGCGATTAGGCCCGGGGTTTAGCTCAACGTCACCCGAACATAGCAACAACATAAGCAACACCTCCTTGCAGTCACAACACACGTCATAGAGCACTTGTGGGCACGGAAGCAGCAGTAAAAACGATTTGATGTTTTCCTAGCATGTAGAGAACACGATTGACCAACCTGGATAACGTGAAGACGACGATCGTTAGCCATGTGCTCTATCATGCTGCTTCCATGCCCACTGACGTGTCGCGGCTGGCTGTTGGCTTTTAAGGCAGGCGTGGATGATGTTCCTGTTGATGCGGCTGAACCGATGAACAAGGATTCCGATCCAACGAAGGCAGCGCCTGGGTTCGAAGAAAGGTCGCACACCTGAACACGGCATGGCTGCAGGCAGGTAGCGACGTACGGGTCCGGTGCACTTCTGGCCAGGCATGGTAGAAGCCAAGCCAAAACCTGGATAACGTGAAGACGACGATCGTTAGCCATGTGCTCTATCGTGCTGCTTCCATGCCAAACGTGAACCGCTTTGCTTCCGCGAACATCGGCTCGTCCGTCAAATTTCGCCGGAGCAAAATGTCCAACTCGCAACCACCTAAAAAAAAGAACACGTACACACGATATAAATACGTGTACGTCCGAACCGAATACTGGATGCCATTTCGCCAACAATTCTGAGACGAGCTTCTTTCTGGTATTCACTTGTTTTCCTTCGACGACTGAACTAATCAGTTGAACAGTGGTGTCTCCGAAGCAGCTTCCCCGCATGCACCGTAGGTGAATCTAGAGAAACCGTTTCCCCGTTAGTGTCGTATAGTTACAGCACATAAACGTAAAATAAAGACAAGAACAACAGAAAGGAGACGAGCAAGCAGCCCGGAGGGACCGCGCCCCCCGCTGTGCACGCGCTCTTCCCTTCACCCTCCGCCTGTAGGCATCTGGTTTTGCTCATGCGGTGAATGCCGAACTGTCACCAATACACACCAAAAGGTAGTGGCGTATGTGTGCCAGCTCCGCATTCAGAGAGTAGATCGCGCTTTCCAATACTTGCAAAAGAAAAAGAAAAAACTAAATGACCGCACGGGTAAGTGGAAAGGAGGGTTGTGCTATGCGCCTCTGAAAAGATGCCAAAGAAAGAGCCTAATGTGAGGGAAGAAGCCTGTTCTCTTTTCGGCAGTGTACGAACTTAATTGACATACAAGAAAATATATATATATATATAAATAAATACCATGTTGCCGAAAGTAATAACCAATATCGCACAATAAAAACAAAAGAGAACTGCTCTTCCCAGAGCGTATGAAAAGTTTGAGACATCGACTTAATACTGCATTCCTCAGTGCTAGCATGTAATTGGCTTCATATCACGTACATCTAAATTGGTTTTTAAAGAAAAAAACAAATACCTGAAAGAATTATTCCGACATATGGCCACAACAATTTTCATCCTATTGATTTGTGCGTCTCGAGCAGACTGGAGCACAAAACAGGCATGTTCACTTCGCCACACCAATTCGTCCGTCTAGACACCAAAATGTCGAGCCGGAAACCATCTCAATACTTTTTAGCTCATAAAAACATGTAGGAGAACGCTTTTCAAATTTCGTTTTCTGCTCCTGAATAAGTTAAGAATCCCTTAGTCTCCTCCTTCCCCCTGCATTGCTTGATTTCACTAGAATTTGAGAGAGAAATAAAGGGCCCTAGCGGAGCGAAATCATTTTTTTTTCATTGCGCTGTACTGCATACAGGCCCCATATATTTTTTGTCTCTTCTATCTCAGCATATGGTTAACATGCGCAGGCTTTTTCCTGTTTACCAGTTGCGTCTTATAAGCTGTGCCGTCCATTTCATCCTGTTGCATGTTTTACCGCTACACTAGCACCATCACCTTTAAATCTGTTAGAAGAAACAAGCAGCACAAGACCAAAGAGAGGTTGTTCGTGAGAATACAAGAATATAAATTTACAGGACAGGAATATAAAACGATAACGTACAATTCGAAAGGGAGGACTTCGATAAAATGCACAGATGGTAGTGTGCCGGTTTTTCTGATTTGTGCATGGTTTTTTTTTTATCTGTCAGTATCACGTCCTCTAACAATTTCGCTGCACCATTTCCTGTTAAGTTTCCGTGCAATGTACAGCGGGGTCCTTTATCGAATTTAAGGCAGCAGCCGTGACGTTATCGCCTGGAAACGGGAATGCACAAGACACAGTTCTGGTCCGCGCCGTCTGCGCAAAGATAATTTGCTTCACTTTTTAGTTTGCTGGTTTCCTTGCGGCATCGGACAAAAGCACCGCTGGTCAACGTGAGTTATGTCTTTCCGCTCTCCTGGGTGTTTGAGCCTGCGGCGAGCATCGGCACAAACAAGTCAGAGGAAACGGGGGTGGCAGGCGGGGGGCATGAGGAGTTCGTGAAGTAAAAAAAAAATCTCCTTCCTAGTAGACCAGAGGGAAGTGTACTCGGGCTTCGGACATTACGGTGGAATGCCGAAAGCTGGGCAGGGGCTGCGGCATTCGGTCGTCCGATTGGGGGGTAACCAAACACCGAGAGTCGGCGGGCACACCGCGGCAGTATGCTCGAGCTCCGCGTCAAAAGGGGCGCTCTTCGAAGACAGCCGCGGCAACAGCCAAAAGCCTGGACCTCACTATTTCGACGTCACACAATGACGACCTCACTCAACCTCAAACTCACGCGTGAGTTTGAGGTTCAATTTGGTGACCTCACACAAAAAATTTCTAGCTGTCACCGACCTCACCTCGACCTCACCTCAACCTCACCTCACTCCGTGAGGTTGAGGTCATTTTGAGGTTCAGGTCCATCTCATGAGGCCGAAACCTCAAGAGGTTGTCCACCTCTGCTTAGGAGACACCCTCAAAGATCCGGAAGACGGCGATGCGCATGTGACGCCTTTGTTGCCACTGCGCAGAAACTTTGCTCTCCAGTAGAATGCGACAGCGTAGTAGGTACATTAAGCTTAGGACTAAGTTTTTTTTTTCATAGTTTCTAGCGACCCTATTATTCTACGACGCGCATCACCAAATGTGGCGGTAGAGACAGAAAAGAAGGGTGTACGACTGAAAACCGGCCGAGAAACTGGGGTAATCAACTTCAAAACAACTCCCTTCTCTTTCCTTCGCAGCATTCCCCGTCCTCGAGCAAAGTGGTTGCAGTCGGAGTGGTTGCCCGCGCCGACCATTAACGCGCGTTATAGGTGTTCACTCAACGACGGAATGGACAGGAGCGAGGACGGTTGTTGGTCACTTTGCTTACTGGCGCCAACCGATTTCCTTTCGGCTTCTGCGGTGGCTTATTCGCCCTTGCGGACTGCATGATTTCGATGGCCTTTTCTAGATTTAGGTGTATGCTGCAAGTGCCCCCCCCCCCCCCCCATTTCTCTCCTCAAATATGTGTGCACAACACTAACCTTGGTTTAAGATACGTTGTTCCTATGCTATGCTCAGAAGGTTAAATAAAGATCAGGCTTCCGAGATAGCACAGCTTTTGCCACTTTGGTCGTGAAGGAGAGCTTTGGCTTTAAAAGAAAACAGTCCACGGCTCTCCTCCTCCTAAGCAGCAATATGTACTTAGCAAAACCCGGCCCGTGAATTATGAAACAAAAATAAAAACGAAAAAAGCAGATGACTCAAATGCCTCGAACAGTGGCCAAATAATCCCGATCTTGGTAAATAGAAGCAGATATACGGAAAGTGGCGCACTCTGTATTTTTACGTCAGTTATATCGACCTATCATTGCGGATTTAGGGTTTGTTGGTATTTTTCAGGAAGTCCAATTTCCCAAGTGGAAGCGAGATTTTACAAGTACCAATAATAACAATCACTTCAGTGCGAGCTCATTCCAAGGAGACCGTAAAAACACAGGGAGCATTATTGTTGTAGCATTTTTATGACTTCGAATGAGTTCTAAGCAGGTGCTTTACATTTTCATGCTTAAAACAAAGAAGCAGAACTCTCCTGCTATTTTCACCTGACTTCAGTTCCGTTTATTACCTTAATTAATACATAGAGGCATTACATAAGGCGTAGGTTCTTATACAAACACTAGTGATCATGGTAATTAGTTACTGTGAACAATGGTCAGACAAAAGTTGCGAAAACGAAGATGGTCATTTTCGTGGATTTCGTGTAGCAATTTTAAGGAGGAGGCTGTTCCAGTCTATGGTGGTTCGAATGAAAAACGAAGCAGTAAATTCGGTCGTCCGGCGTGTGGGTTCGCAATGTGAAGTGGATGACTGGTTCGTTAAGATATGCCTGCTGCTGCTGTGATTAATGGGGCTTGATTAAGTGATGAAAAAAAAAACGTGACACAATAAAATGCTGGAAATGCGATGTCGACATAAAAGTGTCGATACACCGGATTCTCTTTTTAGGGATCAAAACCTGATTT
This sequence comes from Amblyomma maculatum, assembly GCF_055883805.1. NCBI lineage: Eukaryota > Metazoa > Arthropoda > Arachnida > Ixodida > Ixodidae > Amblyomma > Amblyomma maculatum. Next base: position 825,747 of record NW_028146737.1, read on the forward strand.
TCTATGAGCATGATGCATGAATCAATGTAACAGCGCAATCTTTAACCAATTATTTTTGACGAGATATGCTTGATTGGGCTCCAGATGGGTCGCATGCATTTTAAATTTTTGGCCTAACAAATGAATTATAAGCCAGTAGTTTTGAACACGGCGGTGCATTCCACAAATTCTCTGAGTTTTTGTTAGATGTTGATATAATTTTACTGACGTATGTCCTGACGTTACTGACGTATGATATAATGTTACTGACGTATGGCAGTGGCACGGCTGCTCCTTGCCACTGCCAGCAAGTCGACCAGCGGCTCGTCGCCCCTCAAAGCGTCCCTCCCGCTCCACTGGCGCTGTCGAAGACACAACCGGGGCCATAATTCTCACCAAACTCGGCGGGCCTGCACCTCGTGTCGGCAGAAGAGGTTCCTGGAAGTCCAAAGGGAACAGCGATGGGCTGAACCGCGTCCATGCCACGGATAGAAGGTTTCAGGCCTGGGCATGTGTACGCGCTGGCGGCCTAACCAGACGCGGACGCCCGCCTGCCCTGAATTTCCAGCCTACGAGGCGGCTGCGGGCCAGCACCGGAGACGCAAGGAGGATTCCTCTGTTACCGACACCGCCGAACGTGCGCCGCCACTGCCAGGTTCTAAGGGCCCACGCAAGCGGGGGACCCCCTAAAGAAAAAGGAAAGAAAGGAAGGCCTGTAGAGAGGAACACGGCCAACCGTCATGAAAGGAGTAGCTTAAAAGACGCCGAACGAAACGGTCGTCAGTTGGAATTTCTGTAATGTTTCTTCCATGTAGCCATTAAATCAGTTTATGAAGTTTCACCGGAGTTTTATTCTGTGACCAAATTATGCCAACGCAGACACGACGACAACAACGATTACGACAACATGTGCGTCCCAAGACAAATCATGAATAGGGTTACACGTAAGCATTTACAAGAATCTACCTGTTCAAGCGGGGGGTTAACAGTTGCGTAAGGAAAGAAATAGGGAGCGCGATGGTGCGAGAAGGACAGGCAAGTGAATTTGCTGGTGATTACGGTCATTAGGGTAATATTGCACCATTCTGAATCGTTCTTAAACAAGTTCTAGAGAGCAGAATGGTGCGATGCGTTATAGATAGTGCGGTGACACAGTCGTCCGCAAATATGCGTATATTAGAGGAGACATATTAAAGTGAATCATTAAAATATATGAAAATAACAGGAAGCCAAGAGCAGATACTTGCAGCATACCGGAAGTTACTGGGAGGGGGCTACACAAATTATTGTTGACCGAAACCATTTGCGTACGAATATACAAAAATTCCCGTATCCACATCAGAACATTAGGATCCAGGTTTATTCGTTGAACTTTTAGTTGTAAGCGGTAGTTAGGCACTTTATCAAATGCTTTCTCTAAATCCAAAATAGATAGCACCGATTCGCACATCGATGACCAGGTTAAGACGCAAGTCATGAAGAAAATAGTTAATTGGGTTTCACAGGAGAAAGCTATGCGAAACCTATGCTGCGACGGGTTAAAATAGTTGTTACCATCTAAGAAAAAAATAATTTGACAGTAGACGACGTGTATTATGATTCTGCATGACACGCTTGTTAGCGAGATAGTTCGCTAATTTAATGTAGAGCTTCTGTTGTCTTTCTTGTAGATTTGAATGACCTATGCCACTTACCAATCATCCGGAAAGGTAGTGAAGAAAGTGACTGAGAACAGTAATGACAGGCAATAAGCAGACGTGTGTCTTGTGTTTCTTGGAATTTTATAGTTCATACCTTCATGCCACACGATGATGATAGTGCAGTCTTCAGAGTTATGGATGAAATTCCGTCTTCATAAACTGCGATGCTTAGTATGACACCTTTCATAATGCAAAAAGAAAAAAGAAAAAGAAAGGGCCTTTTGATTTCATTCGAGAATACTGAGGAAAATGCGGAATTAAATGTGCCAGCACATTCAACGCTTGTGTCATTGGTGAGGGTAAGTGCGTATTTTGGGTTAGAGTGTATTACTTGCCAAAACAGTTTTGGGTTAGTACGCAACAAATTTGGAAGTGTAGTATTATAAAAAGGACGTTTTACGCTGCGAATGACAGTCAAATATTCATCTTGAACTACCTAATATTTAGTTTTGCTATCAAATTGTGTTGCCGCTATCTTCCCAATAGAGGCGCTTATTTTTCGAAATTTTTTTAAAGAATCAGTAAAGCATGGTTTTTGGTTACTTGTACGAATGTTGACGGTTGGTATATGTTTATCAGGTGAATCATTTATTTATTTTTCAAGATTGCCCAGTTATCATGTGTCGATTGAATGTCATATGTAGCTTGTTATGCAGGAAATTAGGTCTTAAGTTCTTGATTTATCGCCCCTTAATGACTATTTTCTTAAAGTGTTACAGTCTTCTTCAAGGTCATATTTGGTATTACAAGAAAAAAGAAGGCGGCTGGAATGACATTTTGGTCTATAATTCTCTGAAGGTAAGTAATGAATGAGACGGCATCGGGTTTACTAGCCAAAATAAAGTCAAGAATGATTTTAGATTGCGATAAGGTGCGCGTTGGTTCTGAAAGCATATGTGATAAATTACCGTTGAAATGTATTACAATAAAGTTGCCTTTTGCGGAACCTACTATTGATGCAGGTGGAAGATTACGAAATTCTATGTTTGGGAAGTTAAAATCCCCGAAAAGGAGGATAGAGGCACTTGGGGTAGCTTGCTGTGGGTTAGATTAGGTTGTTATTTTGCTCGTTAGAAAAGTCATGGGTGGAATGGGGACGCCTGTAGCAGACTCCCAGTAACAGTGCTATTGGTTATGAATGACACAGTAACTTAATTATTCCGGTCTTAGATTAGCCGTTGTGGGGCTCCGCAGCCTCTTTAGGTGTTTTAAACCGCGCGCGCGTTTTCCTATTTGTGTTGTGTTTGCGCGAGCAGCGCGAGTGCGCATGAGTGAGCAGGTAATCTTGGGGGCGGGATGTTAGCGGCGAAAGACGCGGGCAGATACGCGCGTCGAAGCAAGGCGCGAGGCCTTTTTTCGCCCCGGCGGGGCAAGCAGCGAGCGTCATGGGCCAGCAGGGTGTGCAGGGACTACGGAAAGCAGACCGGCGTCACGAAGGTGGAAGGAGTGCCTGCAGAAACAGCCTGGGCGTATTCGCGTGAGTTGCTGTAACGCGAGGAGCAATGCTTCTTGTTCCGCCGTGAGCGCTTTGGCCTTATTGCTCGCCCTATTCGCTCCGCAGTGTGTTTTGTCTCGCCGCGGTAAAGCCCTGACATATTTCCCGCTTTTCTTCGCTGTTCTATTGTCGCGCGCATGAACAGCATGTTCTCAGCGCAGTAGCGCCTGATGTTGTTTCCTTTCTTTTTAATGCATTTTCGTTTATCCGGAATAAAGCGGGGTTATTAAGAGACTGCATTTGTCACTCTTCAGTCGAGACCATGGCTCGCGGACCGGTTTTTTGAAGGCGAGGCCTTCATCTGGCGCCCAATGTGGGGCCTGAACCCATGACCCTGAGGTTAAGTCTCATGCTCTACGGACAGAGCTAGCCGGACCCTCTGTCGCTCACTGTTAAGTCAAAGTCCCTTCACGTCTAAATGACGAGTGACGCCATAAAACGTCATTATTTCAGCTGTGAGAATCGGAGCGGTGACCTTGACAAACGATTTCTAGGGAAAGTCTGCTCTGAACAGCTGCCAACTAGCATATCCGTTATGCTGTCGGAGTGTAGCTCGCCCTGACAGAAGCGTCCATTCAGTTCGTGGTGAGATCCTCGATCATATTGATAAAGCCATACAACTGATTGAACGGATAAAGGAGGCCTTCTCGTTCACAGTATTTTGTTAGCCTCTACTCTTTGTTATCCTCATTACTTCATTTTTTTCTTGTACGATGTGCACCTAAACATCGAGCACATAAGGTGGATGGCATGAAATGGAACTCGCATACTGGGCTCGTGCCGTTCAGGCGCTCGTCAGCTCTGTGATCTGTGGTCCGTTGAGATTCTCCTACTCATTCCGCCTGATTTTATCCTTGGAAACGCCAAAGACATTGATGCTGGTGATTACGACGAAGCTGCTCATTTCGTGGTGCCGGTTTTATGTAAACCACGATTTACAGGGAGGCTTAGAGCGAGAGAGACAAGGATAAGAGAGTGACACAGGACGGTCGCTCGTCTGCTCGCGCTAAACCTCCCTGTAAATCATGGCCTGCCAACTGTACCAAAACTCAGCTTTGCTTAAACTATGTGAACCGTACTTGCGCGGGCAGAGGAGACTTATCGGGAGATATAGGACAGTGGTCGTACAACCAGAAAGTTCGGTAAAAAATCAGGAGTCTCCCGGGGACGTCAGCAGAGTTGGCAGGCATGCGGAAGAGCCTTGCAACTTGGCCAAGTTGATGCCTGCGGTGGGCTTGTGATCCACGAGCTCATGGCTTTCCTCTGCATCGGCGATTCTGCAGAACGTGGCAATTCTCTGCCCCAGGCACTCTGCGGCCTCCGCAGAACAAGCTCGCGAGACCGTAGGCAGACGGTAGCATAACGTGACTCAATCATTCTTCCCTGGTTCAGCACCTGTTCGGCCTTCGTCCTCGCTCAACATTTTTAACGCACGACGCGCCAACGCCAGGTCGTTGCGAAGAATAGCCCTATATTTATTGTAATCGGCCATTACAGGAGTTCAATGCAAATGCTAACACTTGAATTGGTTATGAGCGATACAGTAACTAAATTATTCCGATCTTAAATTAGACGTTTACAACAAAACATAAAATTTGCTGACGATCTGCTATGAGAACACCACCGCTCTTTGATAATTCACGGTCACTTGGGTGAACTTTGATGTCAGGCAAGTTGCGCCAGAACTTTGATATCACTAACGTCATATTGTAGCCAGTTTTCTGTTAGAATAAGCAAGTTGCCTTGTGTTGATGCGATGATGTTAGAAACGAGCCTAATCTCCTCTGAAGATAACTGCGTACGTTAGTGAAGATTGCGGGAAACGAAAGATCCCTTCTGGGAGTTAGTGTACTCTGTCTCTATTTATGGGATGCGGTGACTGCTACTCGATTTCTGTTAGTTATACACATCGTCTAAAGCTTACCATTTAGGGCCAATGCGATCTGAATTTGAGTCCGGACTTAATCAAGACTCAGATCATGATCTGAGCGTGAATGAGCCCGAGAGAGTCGATACATGTGTGCGTCCGCTGACCTGTGGGTGATTATAAAATGGTCTGAGCCTTGCGCCTGGAACCGCAGTGAGTCTGGTTAAACTAATACAGGGGGCCGCCACTCGCGAATAAAAAAGATAAAAATGCCGAATAAAAAAAAAACACGAACAGGATGGCAGCAACGCGAGCACGAAAACGCAGAATTATTCCCTCCTGAACAAAAATCCAAACGGGTTGTTTGTTACTTAGAAATATTTTATCGCGCCTTTCAAATAAGAAAACTCAACTGCACTATATCTCAGATTTCACCACTTATGATCTAGTCATCCGAAACGGGTGTCGTGCTGTGCGCAGTTCATTTTGGTCATTTTGCATTTGACGCTGACTCTAGTCACTGTGAGCGAAAACGCGATCAATTTATAGCTCTTGCTCATGTATTAAAATCGAAATGCCTGCAAATTGTACTCAACCCCATCCCGTCTTTGTGCATATGCGTGTTGAATTGTATTGTTGATCGCAGCGTCAGTACAGCTCCTTAGTCGGCGGTCATTTTGAGTAGATTCCTTGAGCAGTCAGAGTACTTTTCGTGTTCCTGCATACGATATCGTGTGCTAAACAATGACAATTTTTCTAAGTATCTGTAAGATGCTTGGATATCGCGTCTTCAATTTCTTAAATTTCAGTACACAGGGAAGCGTGCGACCCCCGAGTACGGATCATTTGTTCGTGCTGCCCAGAAGCTTGTCACCTGTTTCGGGATCTTTTCAGCACATGGCCGCTGTTCGCCGCCTTATTGTTTGATTGGTTCTCAGAATGGTCATGTGTTTCAATCTTGTGGCGCAAAATTTTGAGCTGTCGAAATGGCTTCTTGCAGTGCCGTCAAAATAACGTTAAGTGTCAGACACATCTTTAGCAGAGCTATTCACGCCGACTGAATATTAGATATCAGTAACTGCGGACGGAAAAAAAAAATAAAACTGGTATAGATGATTGGCAGGAAAACACTTATGCTTGTATTACGGATGAGATAAAAGGTACTATTCCTGTAATCTGACTGGTTCACGTTGTGCAGCGAGAAATACGTCATGCATACACATCAGACTGTTATGACAAAATGAAGTTTCATGACATAAACAATGTGCTGTCATTGACGAAAATGGCAGAAGTTGGGCGCCACGTTAGGCGAGTGCATAAAGCGGCGAATTTGATGTGGAGTACAGGAGGCTGTCAACTCACCGCAGTTTCGTACAAAATTACTCTGGGTGGTGATGTAAGCTGAGACATCTTGCTGTAATTACAGAAAGTACTGAAACGACGCCATAAGAGTAGTTTTCAGCCGCGCAACCTTTTGAAGGATGAAAATGGAAGCGCAAATTTACAGCCGCACGAGGGCACTATCTGTCTTCCCGTCGCAAACGCTTTGCTCTCGCAGAGAAACCATTGATCCGTGAGGTTGCCAAGCGAAGCAATGGCGGTCTGCTAACTCAAGCGGCTTATCTGCGCGAGATGAGGCATTTCAGAGAGCACTGCGACGCTTTCGAATTATCTGTCTGGACAGTTCGTAAGTGCGACCACCCGAGGAGTCATATGGTGCTATGACTGGCTCGGCGGCACCGTTAGACGCACGATGCTGAACTTCGTACAGTCGAGCGCGATTTGAAGGTTATCGCGCGTGCGTCGACCAGCCTTGCACTCCAGGCACCTGGCGGCCGGGTTTGGAACAGGAAAAATCATGATTTCGCACTCTTCTCTCCCTCGTTCGCTGTTCCATGCAACAACCATCACCCCCGCGACATACTCACCGCCCTTTCGCTTTGTTCTAAGCTTTCCATTTGTTGCGATAAAGTGTCCAATTTCAGATAATACCGAAGAATACGTCGCGCTCATAACTATAACTGCCTGTTCGTAGAACCAAACGAAAAAAATGAAAGTGATGTCCCAGCAGGGAGTGACGGCTAACAAAGGAACAGCAAAAAGAGTGAGGGAAGCTGGCTTGATACCTCCCTCGCCTCGGCAGAGAATTCTGGGCCATGGCGCTGTTCATGTACCCGGTCGGCGCTCGCGCGATAACCTTCAAATCGCGCTCGACTGTACTTTTCTTTGCACAGGCGCTACTGGAATGCAGTGGATCGGGCTGTGGCGACTTCCATGTGTCCCCGGGCCATCTGTCTTTTGTGACGTCGGTGACGCGACATCGGCAACCAAGTTTGCATACGGGAGTGTTTGGGTCGCTTATATCGGTGCACTCAGATGGAAACCGCATGGAAGGACTATCGCCGTTACCTCGTTTGGACACATCGTTTGGCGCAGCGGCAACATCCGAGACTTCGTGGGAACGGCCTAAAAAGACTGGACGGACAGCAGATCTCTTCAGTGGGCTCGGCGGCACCGTTAGACGCATGACGCTGAACTTCGTACTTTTCTTTGCACAGGTTAGTAACAAATGGTCATTCACAAGTTGCCTTAGAAGCGATTGTGCCTGCCTTGTCGTGCTGCCGATCCCCCAGTGTATTTTTTGTTGCTGCCATGAGTAATCGCGAGTGCTTTGCATGCTGTTGAAGCTAAGTGGCGATGTGGAGGAGAACCCTGTGCCTGATGAACAGAAACTGGATCAAATTCTGAGCACTGTCACGGAAATTAAGGCTACCCAAACTGCTTTGCAAGGTGGATTTGAGGGTGTTCAGTTCAGGCTCTCTGAAATAGAAGACACATTAGCGTCGCTAAAGCTATGTAATGAAAAAGTGCAGAAATGTGAGGAATCTGTAGTGGTGATGCATAAGGAATTGTTCCAAATCACTAAAAGATTGGATGCCCTGGAAAATAGAAGCCGTAGCAATAATATTGTGACCTTTGGATTGAAAGAGGAAAATAACGAGAGTGCCTCCGAGCTTCAAAAAAAAGTAGAAAACAATTTCTTGAGAAGCAAATTGGAAGTCCAGGTCAGATCCATAAAACGCATCCATCGTGTTGGCAGGAAAGATGCTGGCAATGAACGCCCTGTCATCTTGCGCTTTTATGATTTCACTGAAAAGGTTAAGGTTTTTCAAAGTTGCCATAAGCTAAAGAACAGTGGAATATCAATATCTGAGAATTTCTCGGTTCCTGTGTGCGAAATACGCAAAAAATTATGGCAGTCTTTAAATTGAATCGCGACAATGGGGATAAAGTAAGTTTAGTTTTTGACAAGCTCAAAATAAACAATAATATGTACGCATGGGATCCCACAGAGGATAAAAGGGTACCAGTGAGGCAAACGAAAAACACATTTTCGAAATCTCATGGTGGTCCCGCTGAATGACGTTTTCACAATAATCCATTAATCATTCTGGGTTTCAATGCTAGGAGCATTGTTAATAAGGATGATAAATTAAAAGAATTATTCCTGCTTTACAGTTCAGACGTAATAATAATTACAGAAACGTGGTTGCACTCTTCCATACATGACTCGGAAATCGTCCCTGATTCTTACACACTTCTTAGATCTGATAGGAACAGCCGTGGTGGTGTGGTTGCTATTGCCATTAAGCAGAACTTCTACTTCAAGGAAGAGGAAGGCATGGACGGCCATTAAAGTGTTTGGTGCATGATAACAACGGGTAATGATAAGCAGTAATCGGTGGTATTTTTAGGTGCCCGAACGCCACAGATGACTATCATTTGAAATGGCACGACTATTTGAATTCTAAAATGAAAGAACGGACTAAAATCATATTATCTGGAGATTTCAATTTACCCGGAATTGATTGGACCACCTTAACTCCTGGAAGAAAGGAAGTGATCAATTGCGAACTGCTTTTAAACATAATGTTCAGTTTTTTGTTTACAACAGCTGGTTACTATTGCCGACACGCATTCAGGGCTAGACTAGCTCAGTGCTCAATCTTGTTATTGTATCTAGCATGTGAACCCCGGAACTTGTCATTGCGGAAAGTATATCAGACGATAAGTTACTCGCATTAACATTTCCACAGATGGGACAGCAGAGCACCGCAGTCCACCTTGAGCAGACACGTATTGTAACGAAAGGTTATAGTCGGGCTTATGACGTGAGCATCATCGACTTTATATATTTAATTCGGATATTTATATTTTGGAAAACCGGTCAATTGTTTAAGACTTACGGCTAAAGCTCAAGGAAACGATAATATACTGGGAAGAAAAATTCATTCCATCCAAGACGAAAAGAAGACAACGTAAAACGCCATATATTACCCGCAATATTATTCACCTAAAGCGAAAACTCGTGAGAATTCGTAGAAGTAAAAAATCACTTGCGGAAATATGTGAAATCCCCCCTCCCCCCTGTTCATGAAATAAATTAAAGAGGCGAGAGTAAGGTTTTTTTCAAGCACAATGTCGAACTTTGTCTACACAACCACAGAAATGTTGGCGCTATTCATCAAAATCTGATGACGCGATCTCAAAAATATAAGTTGACGGATGTATCATAAATATCAGTGAGCGATTGCAAACTATTTAAATTCATACTTCCAATCTGTCTTCACACGTGCAACACCGGTGAATCCAACCCCTGCGCAGCACACTAGCCACATGCCCGAAGTGGTGATAACACTAACAGGCGTCCTTAACTTACTCTTGCAAATAGATACGAAAAAGTGTCCTGGTCCTGATGGCATCTCAAACGTATTCATCAGACGCTATGCTGAGTAGACTGCTCCTTTTCTGTGCGCAAAATGTACCGAGTCACTTAAAACAGGTACTGTTCCACAAGATTGGCTCCATTCAAAGGTGAACCCTATTCACAAGGGCGGCAGCAAATTGCTGGGGAACGCATACCAACCTATATCATTAATCAGTTCTTGTTGCAAGGTAAGGGAGCATATAATTCATAATGCTATCGTAACATACTTAGAAGAAAACAACCTTCTATTCCCCAGACTACATGGCTTTCGAAATAAATTGTCAACAGCTGCTCAAGTGTTTGAAATCACACTGACGTGGCATCAATAATTATTTCTCGACTACAGGCTGATACAATCCTCATAAATTTCGCTAAAGCTTTCGATCGTGTTCACCATAAAAAATTTATTTTAAAACTAGAAACGATAGGTATTGATCTGAAAATAGTAGCATGGATAGAAGCCTATCTTTCCAACCGTAAACAGTTCGTCTCAATAAATGGTTTCCACTCAGATTACCTTGAAGTCCTATCGGGGGTCCCGCAGGGCTCCGTTCTTGGGCCCCTGCTGTTTCTCACATATGTAAATGATATCTATTTGTGTGCCGAACATGAAGTGACAATGCGACTTTCTGCAGAGGACTGCGTGATTTATACAGCCGTGAACAGCTCTGGTGACCAAATGAAACTTCAGTCTTCTTTAAAAAACATTTCTGACTGGTGTGCAGCCTGGGACATGCAAATTAACATATCGAAAACGGTGCATTTAAACACAACAAGAAAAAAATTCCTTTGTCTTACAACTACACATTATCTGGCTCCCCGATACCACACGTAGCCAAAGCAAAATACCTGGGGATCACACTAACCCAAGACCTTAAATGGCATGCACACATCGAGAACATATGTAGCAACGCATTCAAGCAGCTTGGTTTTCGTCGCAGCAGACTAGCAATGGCTCCATCGCACGTGAAGTTAACAGCCTATAAAACATTAGTACGACCTATCCTTGAGTATGCAAACATAATCTGGGATCCCCATCAAGCGTACCTGATCGAAAAGTTAGAAACAATTCAGTCGAAAGCACTACGATTCATATATTCGAAATACTCACGTCATGAAAGCGTAACAGCCATGCGCATCACTGCACAAATACAGATCTTGTTTTGTCGCCGGAAAACGACTGTAATGAAGTTCCTTTACAACATTTATCATCATAGATTAAACATACATAAGACTACCTGTTAACACCCCAGCGTCGATCCACCCGAGGTAGCCATAACTATTGCATAGACCATTCTTGGCGCGTTGCAACACGATTAAATACTCGTTTCTTCCTAAGGCTATCGAAATGTGGAAAGCGTTACCAAGTGAAATTGTTAACATTACTAACCCTGACAGGCATCGATAGATCGCCAAGTACTGCCTTAAACTTCAGCTCAAACACTGCCATATTTGTCTAGCACTATGCATACACTTCAATGTCAACGAAATGGAGTCTTCCCACTATGGAAGAAGCAAGCAAATTTACTGGCAGCTCCTTTTTTAATAAAGTAATGTACGCTCCATGTATATGGAACATGTTTGCTTGCCACTTATGATGTATTTCACGTAAGGTTTTGCAGATGTGTGCATACAGGCTCACCCTTTGCTTATTATTCGGAAAACAAATATACTTACTCAAGAGCACGTTATGACACTACGCTGTATTCATGTGATGTTGTTAACTGACTTTTTATCTTGACTGCTTTTTAATCCAGCCAAAAAAGAATCTTTCTTTATTGCTTTGCATTTTAGCGTTTCGACACTAATGAACACGTGCACGCGGCGTCACCATAGCTTCATACCACGATTTCCAGTCATCTTTCGCTTTCATTCCCTTTTCTCATTTGATCCCCGTCTGTATGTGCAAATTGGCCCCCCTGGGCATTGACAAGTTAACCTTCCAGCTGTACTCCGTTCTTCTGTTTCTGTCTCTCTTTCTCAGAAATCTTTCGCGTTTCGCAGGAGCCCTTTCGCGCGCTAGCGCATGAAAATTTAACAGACTATGTATGCCTTCCACTAAATTGGTTGTGTGCGTGTGTGTAACTGGGTTACACTTGGTTATATTTTCATGCGCTGGTGCGCAAAAGGCTCTTGCGAACGCGAAAGATGTCTCTCTCACTGCGCTGCTTTCCGCGCTCCACACAACTCAAGTTAATACTTTAAGAACTTAGCGGGCTTGCTGACCTGATGGTAGCGGGTTTTAACACGGCTGTTCAAAAAGGTGGACAGAAAAGACAGTAGCTAAGACTAATTTTTGATATTCTGAGACTGGACATGGATCATGACGGGTGCGCGGGCGCCGCTTGGCCAGTGCTGGAGCCACATCGCAAATCTGTCGATTCCATTGTTTACGACGACGTTCTTAAACGTTTTAGTTCTTGCATTCAAATGCCGCTAATACGTGAATGTGAGAGGTCATCGGCGGTTACGAGGGGCAATGCCATTTTTCGCTCCTATTCTGTGCCAATCAACTGCGAATATTTCGTTGCCATTCTTTCTCTTCAGCTGTAACGTTCCTCGAGTCTCATAAACCCGTTCAGCCTCTCCGTGCGTAGCTGCTGTTGAATGTGCACTCGCCAGCAGGCTCCCGCAAACGCAATGCCACCTCACGACCGCGCTCTTGCTCGCGCCGGCCGTTCGCGCATGTATTGTTACTTTTGATAAAGAGGGTATGGCATATGTCATCATTTTGATTTCAATCGCAAACTAGGCTTGCGACGGCGTTCTGAAGGGTAAAAGAAATAGGATGGCACCACCCGGAATACTGCAAATGGAACACATGTTTGATATAGAAGTTGTGAAATCTTCCACTACATGGAGGTTCATTAGTGATGCCGTACGCCATCGTTATGAACCCCGTCGCCTGTTGACAATCCCAACTGCATCTAGTACAACTACAGCAATGGCAGACGGATTTCGCATTATGGGGCTAGTAAGGCATTTGCGTTATTATGCCCATAGATTTCGTGTACACTATTTCAATAGACACGAGTATCGAGCTCAGTGACCGGAGGAACAAAGCGGATGCCGAAAAATAGTATCGTTTGGTTTACAAATACTTTTCTGTGGTTTGGTAAGCCCCAGGCCACAGAGAAAAGAGATATTAACTAGAGTTGCACTCAACACCTTCTAAATATCGGTGCTTCGTCGATAAACATGCATTCGAACATTCTTGGTGACTGACGTAGCCGAAGCTATCCACGGCCGGCGTTCAGATTCAGATGCAGTATATCGCTTTTGCTTCATTATCATGCAGTTAAACCATGCCGGTAATACTGCGTGAAAAGATAAGTGCGTATGATCCCACGAGACAGGTAGATGATCATACACCGATGCACATAACCCTGTCCATTTATGCGCATTAGTTTATGGCAACATGCACAGTCTAGGGTAATGGTCATTTCCGGGGTAAAAAAAATAAAACGCTGAATAGGAAAGCGTACAGTGTCAATCACACTTAGCGGGAAAATGCTTTCGCGTGATCATGCACCTGTGGAACGCCATTGCATTTAACTGGTCCGCGAATCAATGCTAAGCGACACGCGAGAAGATTTACAACGATGCGGTGCTTCATGTTGACGGCCACTCTGCATCAGTTTTCTACCCGTTTGGGTACAATAGCGCTTCTCACGCGTGCAGCCCGCGGGGCCGGGTTCCTGTTTAGTATGATTGACTCTCCCCATGCGCGAAAAGAGAAATCCCACTGCGCGGACACACTGACAAGATGCGTCGTTCCAAAGGCAGGGCTGGATTTTTCCCAATTACTGCCCTTGCGTCACCAGGGCACTCTATAGACTTTGTATAGATTCGATTGGCTGAAAGTGAACGCGCGTCACCTGCTGATCGGACGCGGCGCGCCAAAGAAAGCGAAACGTGCACACAATATTAAAGCATAACAATGGTTAGTCAGCCATAAATACAGTCAAAATAAAACGAAGGGTAAATGCTCCAAATGTCAAACAGCCACAGCAAAAAAAAGGCCTTAGCGCACCATAAAGACATCCAGACGAATTACCATGAAGCAATGCCTGAATGTTACGCCATCAAACAAAAACAACATAAAATGCAAAAGCTTTCTCCCGAAAGCTCACCCTGCTTATGATTGTTCATCGCATCGGCCCATCTAGCCGTCTATTATTTATTAAATGAGGTTTTCAGCGTTTATTTGTAACGCTACTCCCACCTCTCAAAAAGGTAGTCATTGGGGATATGTTTACCCGGAAAGCAAAAATGTCAACGTTGAAAAAGATTAAAGAACGCTGGATATGTCGAAGAAACGCCTTCCGCATGTAGATGAAATTTCAGACTCGCCGTTTCTTAATTTTGTTCCATTCACTTCATTCCAGTGTGGCTTTCGTTTCAGTTTTAATTCGCTTTGTTCTTTATCTGTTAATCGTTAGTTTCTCCGCGCTTTCACTTATAATTTCGTTTCCTCTTGTATATTCACCTTTCCCTCCAGTTTCTTTTTTTCCGTCTTTCTTTGATTTTTTTTTTGTCGGTACTATTTTTTTGCTTTCATATACAATTTGTGCCCTCCTCCAATGAGCGTCTTTTGTAATTTCTCCGTTTCTTCCTTTTACTTTCCTTCTTTTTTTTCTCTTCGTGCGAACCAGTTTTCGCTTGTGCGCTGGTTGCAGAATGTTCAGCTATGTGCGAGCTTAAATGATAATGCATTCTAATCATTTCGGTGTCGATGACTTCCAGAGGACTTGCCAATTAACAACACCGTTCTTTTTTCCTAACTGGAGTCTCTGGGAACCTTTGGCCGAACTTTAACATATTATTACTCAGTTGCCTTACTGATCATTTCGAAATAATAAGCTTGGCCGACATTTTATTGCACCCAGCATCCATTAACCAATGTATGCCCCAGGGTTCAATTTTAGGACGACTGTATTTTTTAGCATGCATCAAGAATTTTTCTGGTTATTTCACCAAATCTAACTGCATTTTATACGCTGATGACACTACATTATATACTAGTGACAGAAATATAAATGATCTAATCAAAACATTGAAGCTGAACTAAAACTTACAGCTGACTGGTTTCAGGTAACCAGATTGAAATCAATCCTTTAAAGAAAAGGAAATTTTACGATGTTTAATTCGCAATCATAAACAAGCGATTAATATTGCTCTACTTTATTTGGATAACCAAATTATACCACTTTCTGATTGCACTACATTTCTTAGTGTCCCACGAGACGAACATCTGAGATTTAGTATGCACTCGGAATCATTGTCAGAATGGGCTTTTTGTATTGGGGTGCTTCTTAGAACTCATCATTACTTTCAGCAACATATCCCCCGGGCACTTTTTTTAACATATTCACAATCAATTAACATACTGCATATCAACTTGGGGAACTGCATATCTCATTGATATATCAAGCTTTCATCATTTACAAAATAGTGCAGTTCGAATATTTAGCTTTCCTCAGTCCACTTCCCCCCCTCCCCCTATACCGGAATCTTATTATCCTTTCTTTGTTGAGTCTGCCTCGCCACAACAGTTCTGCTAATGGTGATATTGTAATTACTGCTCTTTTTTCATCTTTGTTCATAAACAGTAATCTGACCAAATTTTGCGGCAATTTGCTACTGCCCATAATTAACACTATCTATGACAAGCAAAACCTTCTGTTTTCAGCTATAACTATATGAAACTCACGGCCCTCATGCGTTAAAACAGATCAGTGTCCAGGTTTTTCAATAATAACGTCAAAGCAATAGCGGCTGTGACTCAGTGCTAAAGTACTGTATCTTCCTGTGCAGATCCTTGGATGCATCGTCAAGCTGGCTTCATGGAACAATACTCCAAGTGGCGTCATCTGCGCATGCTTCGCAGACGGGTCATCGACTTACGAGCAGCATGCTGAAACCTTCGCCAGTGCATCGCCCCTGTGTGCGATAGCTACGGCTTGCCGGGTGGATCAACGGCTTGGCTCCTGAGCGTTCCATGGAACTTTGGTGCTTGTGAGCGCACCGTCGACTTCGGGAGCAGCGCGACGTCACCAGCCAAGAGCTTAAAAGCGCCATACGAGATCTCGTTCTTCAGTGGACAAAGCAACAGCGGCTGTGACACAATGCTAAAGCACTGTCTCTTCATTGTGCAGGTATGTTATCTTGAGAATACTCGGTGCCTAAGATCAGACAATCGATCATTGCTGCTGTTTCTTTGCCCACAAGACGCAGTTGGTTTGTGTTCGAACGCCATGTATTATATCAGCCACCTATTGTTGAGTGGAGACGTGGAGCTCAATCCAGGACCTCCTTAATCTGACCCCCCAACGAAGCCCGGAAACTCATCAAAATGTAATGAGCCTATTACAGCACTTCTGTACTGTCCACGTGCTCTGCAAAGACCGCTCAACAATCGGCTGCTGTAACATGTCCAACTGAAACTGATAACATTGTGACCATGCATGCCGAAGTTGTTGAACGACGCAAGCATATGGCTGAGGACCGTGGCAATATTAAGCCATTCCAAGCATTCGTGAACTCACGTTTTGATACGCTTGAAACCCGCGTGGCTGCACTTGAAGCGTCACCATCTAGCTTAACAGTTAGCGCGTTCCGAAATTAAAACACTAACTAGAACTGTGGCTCGGTTGGTTGAAAAGAATGAGGACCATGATAACCGATCCAGTCGCAACAATATTGTTACGTTAGGCGATCCATGCGCTCATATGCGCATAAGAAGGAAAAAGAAGAATCTCGGTAGTTTTTGGTGAAGACGACGACGACGTTCAAGCAGTGTCGGCTGCTGGTGCCTGCAGGAAAGGCCTGTTGTGTGAAAGCCTTGTCTCCTTGTCCTAGCCGTTCGCCATCGCCTCGAGCCTACCCTTCCCGATCACCTACTCCTCGCCGCAGCTTGTCGCGAAAGTACCAAGGCCCCTACTCGGGAAACTAGGGAACGCAGCACCCGCACGTGGCGCTGTGTTACCAACCCGGACAGCCAATTATGTTTCGACCATCGCACCACGCAGCAATTTGATCAATGCCCTCGTAGATAGAGTCCCTGTTCCCGCTCTCATTGACACTGGAACCCATATTTCAGTCCTTAGCACTTCGTTCCGCCAACGCCTCAAAAAAGTTCTTACGTCCGCTAACACCTCTGCAGTTCGTGTTGCTGATGGCAACACTGCTACCATCATCGGAATGGGCACCTCGCGCGCTAGCATCGCCGGCCACCACGTCCCTGTGCTCTTCGCCGTCCTTACTACTTGTCCTCAAGCCTTCATTTTAGGCCTATACTTTTTATCAGCCCATTCCGCATTTATTGACTGTTCCTCCGGACGTCTGCGCCTAGCCCTGGTCCATTGTGTTCACGACCCTAGTGCTGACCATTCCCAGCCTCGCCTCCGCTCTAGTACATTTACTCGCCTACCTCCCGAGGCGGCAGTATACGTGCCCATGTAACCTTTTCCTTCCCTTCCTGACGGCGACTTCATTGTCAACCCCATCACCGACGTCGCTCTACAGCGCAACATCGTCCTACCTTATAACATTGTACACGTCGCGAATAACCACACCTACATTCCCCTTATCAACTTCACCATGTCTTCGCAAGTTCTCCCGGAGAGAAGTTTTCTTGCCGAGCTCTCACCTTTGTCCAGCTTTACTATATCAGCAGTACTGTCTGACCATGACGCCGAGGTGCCTGCCCAACCAGTCCCGTCACAAAGCCCGGAGAACCGCATCTCAGCTATGGTTGCCTCTGGCCTGCGTCCCGAATAGGGCAGAGCCTGTGCCGGCCTTTTGCGGTCATACAGCGACATTTTTGATTTCGGTCACGGATCCCTGGGCCAAACGTCTGTCGTTACACATCGCATCGATACTGAGATGCCCGCCCTATTCATCTACGGCCTTACAGAGTTGCTCTTTGCGAACGCTGGATCATTCAAGAATAAGTGGAGAAAATGTTGGCCAGCAACATTATTGAGGCGGCGAGCAGCCCCTGGGCGTCTCCGGTAGTACTCATTAAAAAAAAGACAACAGCTGGAAGTTATGCGCAGATTATCGACACCTAAATAAGATAACAAAGAAAGACATGTACCCTCCTGCAAGGATCAAAGACGCCCTCGACTGCCTGCATGGTACCAAATACTTCTCCGTTAACCTCCGTTCTGTATATTGGCAGATCTCTGTTGACGACAGAGATCGCGAAAAGTGCTTTTGTCACCCCGGATTGCCTCTATCAATTCAAGGTGATGCCTTTCGGCTTATGTAATTCCCCTGCGACCTTCGAGCGCTTGATGAACTCGTTACTACGCGGGTTCAAATGGAACACATGTCTGAGCTACCTCGATGAGGTCATCGTATTTTCATCAACATTTGAGGGCCACCTCCATCGTATTTCGGCTATTCTTGGCGTCTTCCGAAGAGCTCGCCTTCAGTTAAACTCCAAGGAGTGTAGCTTAGGAGGCAGGGAACCAAGGTCCTAGGATATTTAGTCAACACCCATGGCATCCAGCCGGACCCCGACAAAATTCGCGAAATTCGCGCTGTAAGTGGTTTTCCTATCCCGAAATCTCTCAGCGACGTGCATAGCTTCCTCGGACTTTGCTCATATTTCCTGCGATTTGCACCAAACTTCGCGGAAATTGCCCGCCCACTTACGCAGCTTCCGAAAAAAGAGGTCTCCTTTTCCTGGGGCCACTAACTATCGGCCGCCTTCGCAGCTATTATTGGCCGCCTAACCGGTCCGCCGGTATTGGCTCACTTCAATCCGTCAGCGCCCACAGAAGTACGCACTGACGCAAGTGGGGATAGAATTGGTGCCGTTCTCGCAACACATCAGCTCGTTTCCTCTCGCGTCATCGCCTATGTCAGCCGACTCGACTCCTCTCTGCGGCCGAACAGAATTATTCCTTGACTGAACGTGAGTGCTTAGCCCCAGTTTGGGCCATTACGAAGTTCCGCTCTTACTTGTATGGGTGGCCATTCACAGTAGTGACTGACCACCGCGCATTGTGTTGGCTTTCTACACTCAAAGACCCTACTGGTCCCCTTGGGCGTTGGCCTTGCGCCTTCAGGAGTACAATATTTCAGTGGTCCCTTTCCCATCATCCATTCGACCCACCAAGCCAACTTGATTGTGACAATGATGCTTGCGTGCTCTCTATTTCTGACTTCTCCAATATTCGCCGTGAGCAACGCCAAGACCCTCAGCTTCGCAAAATTGTCAATCGCCTTAGCGCCGATCGCCATGACCATTCCCTTCGTTTGTTTGTGCCCCATGACGGCAGCTTATACCGGCACAGTATGCGATCTGATGGCCCGGCCTTCTACTAGTAGTCCCTCAGCACCTACGCACAGCCGTCCTTGAACAGCTTCACGACGTTCCCGCAGCGGATCATCTAGGCGTCTCTCGCACATACGACAGTGTGCGCGGTCGGTTCTTTAGGCCAGGCCTATACTGCGCAATCCGCTGTTACGTGGCTTCTTGTGACCGCTGTCAACGCCGGAAAACGATCAGTTTTACCAGCTGGACTTCTGCAAAGGTCGACATCCATATAGACCCATTTTCTCGAGTGGGTCTGGATCTTTTAAGGAATTTTCCACTGTCCGCACCGGGGAGGAAATGGATTGCGGTGGCCACTGATTACACCACACGCTACGCGGTCACACGAGCAATACCAACCTGTTGAGCAACTGATGTCGCTCTTTCCCTCCTCAACGATGTTATACTCGTCCATGGAGCTCCCCGCCAACTGCTCACCGATCGTGGCCGTTGCTTTCTTGCGCGTATAGTCGACGAGATCCTAAGGTTGTGCAACATTCGTCATTCTTTGACAACTGCCTACCATCCACTGACGAACGGGCTTACCGAGAGCCTTAACCGGACATTGAATGACTTGCTGTCAATGTATGTTTCTGATGATCACTGCGACTGGGACATAATGCTGCCGTTTGTGACATTTGCATACAATCCGTCGCGTCACGGCACTACTGGCAACTGCCCCTTCTATCTTCTATACGGCCGTGAACCTCTGCTTCAATTTGACAGCCTGTTTCCTTCTGTCACCACTGCCAGCTCATGCTCGTGACGCCATAGCCCGAGCTGATGCGGCCCGCGTTGTTTCTCGCAACCGACTCGCAGCCTCCCAGCACTCCCAGAAACTTCGCTGTGATTTCTGTCATCGCAACACCCATTATACTTGCGGGTTTCTCGTGCTGCTTTGAAACCCAGCTCTCCGCGTTGGCTTCTGGGAAAAAAATGTGCCCCGTTATACAGGACCCTACCGTATTTAACAAGTCACTGCAGTGACATACGAAATTGTGCCCTTGCATTCCGCACGCCATACCTCTACATCACGCACCAAAACGGTTCACGTGGCACGCCTAAAGCCCTACTACACGAACCCTGGTTTGGACGCTAGTACGCACCGGGACGGTTCTTTTCAGCCGGCGGGTAGTGTTACGTTAGGCGATCCATGCGCTGATATGCGCATAAGGAAAAAGAAGAATCTCGGTAGTTTTTGACGAAGACGACGTTCGAGCAGTGTCAGCCCCCTCAAACCCCCTAACGTAGAGCGTTGCCACAGACTCGGTCGAAAGCGGAAAGAGCATCCACACCTAGTTATTCTCCAGCTACTGGACCGGGAAAAGTCTTTGGTCATGAAAAATGTCTCAAAACCTAGAGGGTCTGATTATTACATAACTGAAGATTTTTCACCCAATGTTCGTGCTATTATGAAAAGAATTTGGGATGCTTCTTCACATCTTCGATGACAGGGTTATGAGGTCAAACTGAGCTATGATCATGCTTTTATCGACGATGTTCGCTACATTTGCGACAGTGTCTAATGCTCTTATCAGAGACCCGAAATTTTTGAATTTTAACACTTTCCAGTCGCAATCTCGAGATTCCTGGCCTGCAGATAAAAAAAAAATCTTCCACTGGTCAGGCTACGACGCCAGAAGGTAGCGCCACATAGGACTGTGTGCGGGGCAGTGGATTGGCATCTGTGACTGCGCATCCCATTTCAGTTCTTTACACCAACATACGAAGTGTTCTACTGAAGTGCGATGAACTTATCTCTGTTGCTGATTCAGCTGACGCTGATATTGTGTTCATAACCGAAAAGTGGCTTTCGTCTAAGGTTGATGACTGAACATGTGATTTGCAAAAAAAGATTTAATATATACCGATTTGACAGAGGGCAGCCATGTGGCGGAGGTGTTATGATTGCAGTTGCTGACCACCTTGTTTCGTCATGCGTGAATATTGTGACCGATTTGGAAATGATATGGGTCGAACTTCGTGTGTCTCTTAAGAAACTGATTTTGGGAATTTGCTACCAGCCACCATCGTATGGCCGTACTTTTGTAGATGAACTACATTATGCTATCAATATGATTGTTGTACGCTTTCTTGATGTTCCTGTCATTTTATTCAGCGATTTCAACTACCTATCCATTGTGTGGTCAAACTCATCTGCTTATCCTAGCCCTTTCTCGACCAAATGCAGTTACAATCTTCACATGTGTGCAGATTTTAATCTATCATAACTTATCACTGAACCACCCCGCACTGTCTCATCATCATCCAGTGTGTTATATCTATTGTTAACCAACACACGCTGGCGTGCTGAAATTTTACTCAAGACGATTCACTAACACAAATCAAGACTGGAACGTGCGCGAACTTTCAACTGTTTCTTACAAGTACTTCTATCCTTATACAAACACATACAAAGAAAACATGTACAAACACGTGTCAGAAACAAGTTTATAAGTGCAATTCATCAAATCCTAATCCTTGAAGCACCGCTTTCCATCACGCTGCCTGTTAACAGCTGCATCTCTCTTCACGTCAGCGCTATCGACGGATCGCTTACGCATTCCGTGGAAGCGGCCCGTGACATTTCATATGCTTCAAAGATTATTCTTTATCGCCGGTCTGTAAAATGTCCGATTACAGCTGTTTCCTCGAATATTGGGATGCATGTTTTACAGCTATAACGTGCTTGGTGAGGTTGCTTGGGTAGTTATTTTTGCCGCAGTACCTGCTATGTTCATCCAATCTTATTTTTATGCAACTTTCCGTCTTGCCGATGTATCTCCTGCCGCATGACAGAGGGATGCTGTACACAACACACTTATCACAGTTTATGATCTTCTTCTGGTGGTCGATTCCGCATGTTGTGCTAACTCTCTTTTTCCTATTCCGGGAGTTAACTTTTCTGCACATTCAGGTTAGCGTCGGGGGGGGGGGGGTGAAAATACAAGGGGGGTTCCATGTTTTGCTGCAAATTTCTTAAGTCGGTCCGATACCTTGTCTGCGTACGTTACCACGACTGGCCTCGCCCTTTCTTTTTCCTTCGTTTTCCCAGTTTCTGGTCCCATTACCTCTTTCATCAACTTCTCTACTGTTGCACCAATCAAATGTTCGGGGAAGCCACTTGCGGCAAGCCTGTCAACTTGCAGATGTACACTTCTTCCCATTTAGAGATCACATGATTTCTTAATGCACTGCCGGAGGGAAGAGTGTGCTACACTCCTTTTTACAAGCTTTGATTGACATGTGTCATATCTCATTATTGGCTTTTCACATTGAGTTCTTTACATCCAGCATGTATCATCCGGGCACAAGTGCATTTCAATGTCATGGAACCTGATAGTGGAGTTTTCCGGCATTTCATGCGTTAATTCTAAACCTGCGAACACCGTTATAAATATCCGTTATACAGGACCAAT
Source organism: Amblyomma maculatum (assembly GCF_055883805.1). Lineage (NCBI taxonomy): Eukaryota > Metazoa > Arthropoda > Arachnida > Ixodida > Ixodidae > Amblyomma > Amblyomma maculatum. The sequence continues at coordinate 848,303 of NW_028146737.1, forward strand.
ATCAAGCGACTTGAATATACGGTAGGGCAAACAAAGTAGAAAGTCATCCCCATACCGGATACATTCTACAAACCCAAGTGCCTCTAGCTCATTTATCAGCGTACGGTCGCCTTTTGCCATGTACAGATTAGAAATCAAAGGCGTTTTTCAGGAACCTATGCAGATCCCGTCTCGTTGGCCGTACACTATGCCATCATGCTCGACAAACAACGAAGTCATGTACACGCGCAGTAATTAAAAAAAACCACGTGCACTAGTTCCACATTGCTTCTCAAATTTTATAACCCCATACTCGTCTATGCACTCCTCCACTGCTGTGAGTGCGGCTTTCTGCAGAATCTTATAAAACACGTCTTTAACATCGATAGATAGGCATCCTACAGGTTCATTTTTCTTGAAAAATGCAATAATTTTCTCTGATCTTGGCCCCATGAACGGGTCATTGATGTGGGAGCGTGGATAGGTTTGTCTGAAGATACTTGGCTACATGCCTTTGCTATGTGCTCTGGTTCTCGACGATTATTCGGAACGCGACCCTTCCTTGTGAATCTTCACGGCAGAGAACGGTCTCAGTGAAAGCTCACTACTTCTTTCACCTCATCACTAATCTTATCAAGACCCATACGTCCACAAGTCATCGCCACTCCCAAGCGTACCTGGTTAGTGTTCCTCACAGAGGTCCCTTGGCTCGAAGTTACTGTTGATGGCTTCCAGAGCTTTCCGGTCATAGTCACCCTTGTTCATGACCACGAATATTGCTGTCTTGTGGGATAGCAATAGTCTAAGGTTCCTCTGCTTCAAGAACGACTGTTTTTCCCTCGACGCACCCTCTATTCTTTGGTCTTGACTATTTCGGGATGCACTGCAGTCTTTCAGGCACACAAGAGTCCTTCTGGTTAGCAGGCGCCCGGTCCGCGACTGCGTGACATTGCTGATCAGCTGCAGAGACTTCATGTGCGGCTGCGGTGCGAAATTGAGGCCTTTATCCAGAGTCGTGGTCTGTATGCCTGGTAGCTAGAAATATGAAAGGTTGACCCAAACGCATCATTGCCGTTTCCCTTTCTCTCTGCGTGGTAGCTTTCCGATAGGGCTACATTCCATTGCTGCTCTCAGCTTTGCTCGGCCAAGTTCAGGAAGTACAATGTCATGAGATGGGAGGGGATGATCAAGTCGGAGAGTAATAATGGAATATAGCAATGGGAAAGCTACCGCGCAAGAGAAAAGGAAACGGCAATGATGCGTTTGGGTCAAGCTTTCAGACTGCTAGCTACCAGGCATAGCGACCGCGACTCTGGATTAAGGCCCGAAGTTCGCACCACAGCCGCACTTGAAGCCTCTGCAGCTGATTAACACGGTTCACGCAGTCGAGGACCGGGCGCCAGCTAACCAGAAGGACTCTCGTGTGTGTGAAGCACTGCATCGCATCCTGAAATACTCATCACCCAAGAATAGAGGGTGCGCCGAGAGAAAAACAGTGTATTCCTTGAAGCAGAGGAACCTTAGACTGTTGTTATCAGACAAGAAAGCAATATTCGTGGTCATGAACCAGGCTGACTATGACCCGAAAGCTCTGGAAGCCATCAACAGTCACTTCAAGGCAACGGACGTTCGTGAGGAGCTCCTCAACCAGGTACGCTTGGGGGTGGCGAAGAGTTGTGGACGTATGGGTCTTGATAAGCTAGGGATTGAGGTGAAAGGAAGTGGTGAGCTTTCACTGAGACCATTCTTTACCGTGAAGGCTCACAAGAAAGAGTCGCCGTTCCGAATGATCGTCGAGAACCGGGGCACATAGCAAAGACATGTAGCCAAGTATCTTAAGGCACACTTATCTGCTATCCCCATCAATGACCCTTTCATGGGGCCAGGATCGGAGGAAAGCTTTGCATTTTTCAAGCAAAATGAACCTGTAGAATGCCTATCCATTGATGTTAGACATGCTTCATAACATTTCGCAAAAAGCCGTACTCATAGCAGTGGAGGAGTGCATAGACCAATATGGGGTTATAAAATTTGAGAAGCAGTGTCGAACTAGTGCATGCGGTTTTTTGGAATTACTGCGTGTGTACTTCACTTCGTTGTTTGTCGACCATGATGGCATAGTTTACGGCCAAAGAGACGTTAACTGCGTAGGCTCATGCATAGCGGCTTTGATTTCTAATCTGTACATGGCGAAAGGAGACTGTACACTGAGAAATGAGCTAGAGGCCCTTAAGTTTGAAGCATGTTTCCGGTATGTGAATGACCTTCTACTTTCTTTGCCCTACCGTATGATCAAGTCGCTTGATATTTGTCCTCTAATACGGTAGGGCAAAGTAGAAAGTCATCCACATACCGGAAACGTTCTACAAACCCAAGGGCCTCTAGATCGTTTCTCAGCGTACGGTCGCCTGTCGCAATGTACAGATTAGAAATCAAAGGCGCTATGCATCAGCCTATGCGGATCTCGTCTCCTTGGCCGTACACTATGCCATCATTCTCGACAACCAACGAAGTCATGTACACACGCAGTAATTCCCAAAACCACATGCACTTCTTAAACACTGCTTTTAAAATTTTAAAACCCCATATTTGTCTACGCACTCCTCTTGTGCTGTGAGTGCGGCTTTCTGCGGAATGTTATAAAACATGTCTAACGTCGATGTATAGGCATCCTACAGGATCATTTCGCTTGAAAAATGCAATAATTTCCTTCGAACCTGGCACCATGAACGGGTCATTGATGGGGATCGCGGTTAGGTGTGCCTGAAGATACTTGGCTACATGTATTTGCCATGTGCCCCGGTTCTCGACGATCATTCGGAATGGAGACACTTCCTTGTGAGTCTTCACGGCAAAGAATGGTCTCAGTGAAAGCTCACGACCTCCTTTCACCTCAGCCCTTAGCCTATCAAGACCCATACGTCCACAATTCTTTGCCACCCCCAAGCATACCTAGTTGAAGCGCTCCTCACAAAGGTCCGTTGCTTTGAAATGACTATTGATGGCTTCCAGAGCTTTCCGGTCATAGTCACACTTATTCATGACCACGAATCTTGCTTTCTTGTCTGATAACAAGAGTCTAAGGTTCCTCTGCTTCAAGACGACACTGTTTTGCCCTTGGCGCATCCTCTATTCTTTGGTCTTGAGTATTTCAGGATGCACTGCAGTCCTTCAGACACATGACAGTTCTTCTGGTTAGCTGGCACCCGATCAGCTTCTGTGTGCACCATGCTGATCAGCTGCGGAGGCTTCATGTGTGGCTGCGGTGCGAACTTCGGGCCTTTATCCAGAGTCTTGGTCTCTATGCCTTGTAGCTGGCAGTCTGAAAGTTTGACCCAAACGCATCATTGCCGTTTGCTTTTCTCTTGTGTGGTAGTATTTCCTAGAGCTACATTCCATTATTGCTCTCCGATTTGATCATCCCATCCCATCTCATGAGAAGGTACTTCCTGAACTTGGCCGAGCAAAGCGGAGAGCAACCATGGGATATAGCCCTCGGAAAGCTACCTCGCAGAGATAAAACAAAACAGCAATAATTCGTTTGGGTCAACCTTTAAGACTGCCAGCTACCAGGCATAGTGACCATTACATTGGAAAAAGGCCCCAAGTTAGCATCGCAGCAGCACATGAAGCCTCTGCAGCTGATCATCTTGGTGCACGCAGTCGTCGTGGACCGGGTGCCAGCTAACTAGAAGGACTCGCATGTGTCTGAAGGACTGGAGTGCATCCTGAAACACTAAACTCCAAGGACTAGAGGGTGCGCCGAGGGAAAAACAGTGTCTTCCTTGAATCAGAGGAATCTTACTCGGTTGCTATCAGACAAGACACCAAGATTCGTGGTTATGAAGAAGGATGACTAGGACTGGAAAGCTCTGGAAGCCATCAACAGTAATTTCGAGGCAACGGACCTCTGTGAGGAGCACCTCAACCAGGTATGCTTGGGGGTTGGCGAAGAGTTGTGGACGTATGGGTCTTGATAAGCGAAAGATTGAGATGAAAGGAAGTACTGAGCTTTCACTGAGACCATTATTTGCCTTGAAGACTCACAAGGAAGAGTCGCCGTTCCGAATGATCGTCGAGGACCGGAGCACATGGCAAAGGCATGTAGCCAAGTATCTTCAGGCACACCTGTCCGCGTTCCCCATCAATGACCCGTTCATGGTGCCAGGATTGGAGGATATTATTGCATTTTTTCAAGCAAAATGAACCTGCAGGATGCCTATGCATCGATGTTAAAGAAATGTATTATAACATTCCGCAGAAAGCCGCACTCACAGCAGTGTAGTAGTGCACAGACTAATATGGGGTTATAAAATTTAAGAAGCAGTGTAGAATTTTGGAATTACTGTGTTTGTACATGACTTCTTTGTTTGTCGAGCATGATGGCATAGTGTAGGGCCAACGAGACGGGATCTGCATAGGGTTTCTAATCTGTACATGGCGAAATGCGACCATGCGCTGAGAAATGAGCTAGAGCCTTTGGGTTTGTAGAATGTTTCCGGTATGTGGATGCCTTTCTACTGTGTTTGCCCTACCGTAGGATCAAGTCGGTTGATATTGGTCCGGTATTACTGCAATTTAGAACGGTGTTCGCAGGTTTAGAATTTACGCATGAAATGCGGAACTCCACTATGAGGTTCCTCGACATTGAAATACACTTGTATCCGGATCATACATGCTGGATGTACAGAAATAAATGTGAAAATACAACATACAAAAGGACCACATAAATTCGAAATTTTTGTTAAATACAAAGGCGTACTCATCCAATGTCCTGTCTAAACCTTTTGAGCAGTCGCTTGTTACAGGCTGCCTACCCGATGACTGGAAGGTTGGAAAAGTAATTCCTCTGCATATGTCTGGCGATAAACACTGTCCTAAAAACCATCGTCCCGTATCGCTCACCTGCATACCATGCAAGATCATGGAATAGGTCATCTTCTCTCATCATGCTACATTTTTTTAACTAATTCTTTTTTCAGTAATTTTCAGGATGGTTTTCGAAAAACCTTCTCCTGTGAGACCCAGCTTCTATGTTTCACTCATGACCTCCATTGCATTGTTGACGGTGGTTCGTTGGCAGACTGCATATGCCGGGACTTTTGTAAAGCTTTTGATAAAGTCTCACATGAATTGCTTCTCTTTAAACTAAGCAGATTGAACTTAGATGCTTTCATGGCTTCACTCTTTTCTTGCTAATCAATCTCAGTTCGTTACAGCAAATAATACCGACTCTAAGTTTCCCCAGTTGATTCCTGTTTGCCGCAAGGTTCAGGCTTGGGACCCCTGCTTTTCCTCATACATAAATGACTTTCCGGTAAACCTTACTTCATCAATTTGTCTCTTTGCGGATGATTGTGTTATCTATCGTAAAATTAACAATGGTCATGACGTCTTTATATTACAATCCGATATTAGCAGAATTTCTGAATGTTGTCAGCGCTGGAATATGAAGCTTAACACAAAAATGTGTTAACATACGCGTGCCACTCGCGTTAGCACATCAGCCCCTTCGTACTACCTCAACACTGGTCATCTTTAATCTGTCTCTTCATAGAAATATTTAAGTGTTCACATAACTAATAACTTATCATGGAAATGGCATGTTCATCACGTAGTTAATAATGCTAACCAAACTCTTGGCTAGTTCAGAAGAAACTTTTCATTTTGTCCTAGCGCGCTAAAACTTCTCCTTCGCAAAAATTTGTTGGTCCAAAACTAGAGTTTGCAGCTTCTGTCTGGGACCCAAGCGTCGTCTCACTCATTACTGAACTAGAAAGTGTGCAGAATCGCGCATATTCCTTTTTATTGTCTAACTATTATCGCACTTCTAGCGTGACTCTCATGAAATCTTCACTTTCATTGCCTCTTCTAACAGAACGCAGAAGAGTACTTCGGCTAAGTTTGTTTCATAAGATTTTTTCCTATAATACATATCTCAGACAGAAACTTCTAACGCAACCGTCATACACTTCTTCACGCATTGATCACCGTCACAAAGTAGGAAATCCATTATGTCGCACCAAATACTGCCATGACTCCTTCATTCCAGACACTTCTAACAGTTGGAATCGCCTTCCTTGTGCTATTGCCGAAATTACAGATGCCGTTTATTTACGTACAGCTGTTACTAACCTTTTTTGCTCCAGTGTTTAACATACTCTTGCTGCCGTTTTTCGGTGCTTTTTCTTGTTAAACATCTATGCTTGGCTGCGTTGCTGTTGATTTTGTATTTTTATATCTTGTTGCGCAGTCGTTATCATTTACTGTATAATGACAAATTATTTTTGTGTTATTTTTTACTGTATTGGGTTTTTTATTTTTTGTGTTCACCCCAACTCTCCTCTGTAATGCTCTTGGGCCCTGGGGGTAAATAAATAAATGTAAAAAGCGTTTTTATAAGCCAAGTTATAACCAGACTGTTGAGCTTTTCTTTTTTATTTTATTGATGTATCGTTGCTCTTGTTGTTCATGGATTTACCATACCGATACTTTCAGCGTTATCACAGCATTAAATCTTAGAAATGCTACAGAACCTTTAATCGGAAACATCATTCATAATATAATCGCCGCCGAAACACAGGGGCATACAATTAAACTCTGTTGGGTACTAAGCAACGTTGGAATCAGCGGCAATAGGAGCTGATGCATGTGCTGCAGCAGCCCGTCATACTAAAATACAGCCAGTCTACATACCACATAAAGATGTTCTAAGAGTTGTAAAGAGAAAACTGAGAGCAAAATGGCAGAGCTCATGGAACAACAAAATAAATAATAAATTGCACCTTGTCAAGTAGATCGTTGAAGAATGGAAATCGCGCAGTCACCAAAAACGCTTCATCGAAGTCATTTTATGTCGCCTTGGCATCGAACACACCCTTCTGACACACAGCTTCATTCTAATGAAAGACGAAAGACCTCTCTGTGAAAGATGCGGAGGTGAACTAACAATAAACCACGTCCTACTTTCGTGCGCTGAACTAAAGAAGTGAAGGAAAAAAAAATTTTGCACGTTTTTATACAGAACACATCCCTGTCTATCCCAGCCTGTTGTTGCGAGATCCAATTATCGAAGGTGAAAATGTTATTCATTTTCTAAAGGATGCAAAGCTCCTGAACGAACTTTAAGAAAATTATATATATATATATATATATATATATATATATATATATATATATATATATATATATATATAAAGTGCAAAACTGCTTTATACAGCTGCGAGTAAAGTTCGAGCCTGCTTACAGCGGTAAGCAACTCTCGACGAGAGATGAACCTCAAAAAAAGAAAAGAAAAAAAAATATATGTGGGACAGTACAATGGTGAGATACTTTCAGGTTTTCGCTTAAAGGTGTGAGCGCCAAGCATGAAGGTTTTTACGAGAAGTTTGATGTGGAGGGTATCAAACAAGCGGGGGGAAAAAAAAGAGGGGGGAAAATAAAAAAAAAACGCGAGGAAAACTGTCAAGTGATAATGATTGATATATGTGCTTAGCATTAAACTTGCAGGGCTCGTAATGACGACATTGCCCCATTGTTTTCATTTATCCCAGTTTAAGTGTCCTAAACTTATACATAAAGTATGACTCACGCTGCTCCTGTTCCATGTATTATTGAATCCCCGCTGAAGAACTGTTAGTTTGACTGAGTCGAATGAGTGCTGTTTCTGGTTGATATGTTTTGAAAAAGGAAGGTTGGGCAGAGAGCGGACATCAGCACGGTGATAATTAAACCGCATTCGTATAGGGGTAGCTGTCTGGCCAATATACTGCATTCGGCATACATTGCATTCTAGGAGATATATTACGTTTGAGGCATCGCAATCAAAGTTACCATCTATTCTCCACATAAAATTTGACGTTGTGCTTGTTGCGCAGCTTGATGTCTGCATGTGCCTGCACACCCGGAATCTACTCTTTCCTCAAGGCCGGCACCCCAACCGCGGGTTATTACCTATTTTTCAGTGGACTAGGATGTTGCGAATGTTTTTCGGTCGTCTGTAGAGAACCTGGGGAGGAGTCGTGAAAGTATTGGAGAGACGATCGCTCTGTTCTAGAACGTTGAAATGTTTCTTTAGGATTCTGTTCACGTTGGGGGGGTTACTCGTGTAGGGAGTACCAGGCTTGTTCGACGGTCTATGTTTTCCTCTCGTGGACGTCCCTCCAGTATTTCCTCTCGGTTGAGTTCATATGCCTTTTTTATGGCGTCGTCAACAATATCTGGCGGGTATCGTTGTTTAGTCAGGACTTTCCGCATACGTTTTGCGTTTGGTGCGAAATCCTGATCTTGGGAACAAATTCTTTTGAATCGATGAGCCTGAGAATACGGAATGCTTGTTTTTGAGTGATGAGGACGACAGCTTTGTGCGTATTGTTGTCGGACCGGGGGTTTTCTGTATACGCTAGTGGTGAGCGAACCTTCATAAACCGCAATTTCAACGTCTTCAGATTTAATTTTGTTTTGGGAATATGTGTGCGTGAAGGATATGCTAGGATGGAGGAGATTGAAGTTTTCAATGAAATGTAGGAGTGATTGTTCTGTGTCAGTCCAAACTAAGAAAATATCATCCAAGCAGCATTTGTATAGGATGGGCTTAATAGGGGAAGTAAGTAAAAATTCAAATTCAATGCTATGCATGAAGATGTTAGCATAACTAGGGGCCATTTTTGTACCCATGGCGGTGTCGTTAATTTGTAAGTAGTGTTCATTGTCGAAATCAAATTTGTTGTATTCTAGAACTAGTTTCGTCAATACCTCTAGGACTTCTGGAGTTGGGGTCCTTCCTCACTATTCTGATTATAGGCCTCAATTAGAGCTTTGATTCTGTCGGAATGCGGGATATTTGTATATAGAGAGACTACATCTAAGGTTACAAGGAAGGTCCCCTGAGGAAGATTTACCCCTGCTATTTCGCGAAGGAAGTGGTTGGTGTCACGTATGTGGGATAGGTGTGTTTCAGGTATGTGTCCAATTAATGTGTCAATGTAACTGGAGATTGGTTCTGTGATTGTGCCGATAACGGATACTATAGGGCGGCCAGGGTTAACCCTTCTATGAATTTTCGGAAGCATGTAGAATCGGCCCGGCGACGGGTGTGAGGCGGTCAGGGCTTTGCATAATCGCAGAAGATGTCCCCACTTTTTGCGAGCTCATCTAGAGTCCCTGTAAGAAGTTTTGATGCTTTAGAGTGGGGTCCGCTTTTAGGTGTTTATAAAATTTAGTGTTACAGAGTTGTCTAATTCCTTCCTCAATATTGTCACGTGGTGGTGACCAGGGTCGCTGACACAAATGAAGGCACAGGCTTGATGGTACTTAAATTACCTCTTTATTGGGCTGACTTGCAACCGCAAAAGAACTAAGCAACTCGGCGGCGGCGATAGCAACAAACGTGCTGGTCGATCGTCGAACAAAGAATGTCCGTCACACTCATCAACGCTCAATTTAAAGGCTGCCCAGAACAATCTAGATAACGTCGCAAACAGCTACCAGCACGGGCTGGAACATTGCGGAAAGACACCCGAGTGGCCGGAACCTTCGAGACAGATCTCGGTGCATCTTGTGCTACAACGAAACTGATAAAGGTGTGACTCGCGACATCGAGCAATAACAAGCAAAGTTTACGGAACTGATACGCGGTCCAGAATCAGAGTGATAAGCCTGAATGCCGGCGGCTGTTAAAAAAACAACAAATACAGTTTTGAAGGTTTCGCCATAGAGAAATTGATTGGTAAAGAGCGGTCACTCGGCGAAAACTGGCCCCAGAAAATGACGCGCGACTTTTTGCGCTGCCGTCGATTGATGAATGGCGGCACCAATGCGCGGACGCGCGCGCGACGGCACTCGCTGCAGCGGTAGCCCGACGGAGCGCTAGGAGACAAGAAGTTGTCGAGGGGAGCGGTTGTGTGCTCGTGCCTCGCCGCGCTTGTGCGGCACAGACCTCTTGTGGGCTGCTGCGCGGAACGACAGCGGTTTGGAACGATGGCAAGGTGAGCAACGTTTTTTGCTTAACTACGCTGCATTTCAAGCAGTTTACACTGGCCATGCCGGCCGGGACTTTGTTGTCAAACTGTGCAGTATTTCAGGCAGTTTAGCTCAGTACGGCGGCGACTGCGCTTCACAAAGTCGCAAGTGAAGGGCAAGCTAACAGGCATGACAAGGCGTGCTGACCGCCGCGGTGACGTGACATGGCGATTTTGCGAACGGCTAGTTTTGCCTGGCGTCGCGTTTAACAGGGCAACCGCAAGGTGTGAAATGTTTCATTCTTGTCAAACTGCGAGACATTTCGGGCAGTTTAGCTCAGCACGGTGTTCTGTGCTTCACAAAGTCGCGTATGAAGAAAAGCCAACATGGCGTGCCCGCCGGCCGCGGTTTTGCGAACAACTAGTTTTGCGTGGTGTCGCGTTGCATGTAACGTGACAACGTTAAAGTGAGAAATGTTTTATAATGCAGCAAGCTTCATTGCTCTAGCTGTTCAGTGCTCTTGAGGAATGTTGTTAATTTAGTGGCTGTTATTTCACTCACTGTAGAAATGCATTTTCAGATAGGTTCGGTTAGCCTGCATTTCCTGACCTCTACGTTGCAACAGTAGCTTTTGTATCAATTTTACGAATCACAGCTTTTCTGTTCTGGACCATAACTGCTGCTCACCAAGTCTTCAGTACGCACCCACATGCAATTTTGTGCATGGTGCAGTGGCCTTATATTTCATTGCAACCTTCTGCATCATGTTCATTCCTTTTCCAACAGCACTGAATGGACCCACGGACTGCAGCCGAAGCGCGGCAGATGCGACGAGTGAACGGAGTGGCATTTCCCCCAAGTGTCAGTACTTCTCTCCGCCCTGAACAATACAAGTTACCCTTTCTAAGGTAGCCGGGACTGAGACTGTGTAGTTTATGTATAATGCCTGTTTTGTTACATATCATTTGCCATATTTTGGAAATAAACGTTATGCTATTTTTTGTCGCTACCGAAGTGCTGTTTCTCGCCTTGTGTATTTTTATTTTTCTGTATTTTGCACATCGCCTTATGTGTGCAAAGTTTTGTCAATGCATCCGCCTACATGTGTTGCGTCTCTTGTATGTTTTATATGCAGCATAATAAATGTTCATTTCACAAAGCACTTGGCGTCTTTTCTGCAATACTGTTTTGCAAAGGCTGTGGCGCAGCTGCGTTGATGGCCAATTTAGTGAACTGGGAATCTATTTTTCATGTTGTTATGCATGCTGAGCATAAATAGAAACACTAGCAGACCGTGTAAAACCAAAATAATGCGCCAAAAGGGCAGGGAAGGACGCAGCGCATGCTAGTATTCAAATAACGCGCCTTTCAGCAAGACCGGAAGTAGTTGCCGCCGGCCGCTTGGTGCACTACAGTCAAATGGGCCGCGTGGCCCTGTGGGAGTGTCCGCTCTTTACCAATCTCTTTCTCTATGGTTTCGCGGCATTACCCCCCCCCCCCCCCCTTAAAAAAACATCGCCTCGATGTTCCAAAACAAAGCAACTTAAACATAAACCCTGCAAAGTTTAAACACCACAGATTCTTTAACGCGTGTAATATGGCTTCATTCGTACAACATGTACTAATTTCTGGGCATGCGCGTCGCCGTTGTAATGCTGACGTTCCGTCGGGAATGACTTCATAGTCCAGTGGTACGGCGCGGCGAATGATTTTGTACGGCCCAAAGTCTCGACGCAACAACTTTTCACTTAGTCCGCGACGGCGAATTGGTGTTCAAATCCACACTTGGTCTCGTGGGTTGTACTTTTTCGTCGTCGTAAGTTGTATCGTCGGCTGTCGGTGCGCTGTTGGTCTTTAATACGCAGACGTGCGAGTCGTCGGGCTTCCTCTGCAATGCTGCAGGTAGGCAGCGACGTCAAGGTTGTCCTCGTTAGTTACGTGCGTCAGCATTGCGTCGAGCTTCGTCGTGGGCTCCCTGCCGTACACATGCTTAAACGGGGTCGCTCTGGTCGTCTCCAGGACTGCCGTGTTATACGCGAAGATCATGTACGGCAAGATGGCGTCCCAGGTCTTGTGTTCAGCGTCGATGTACATGGCGATCATGTCCGCGATTGTATTATGCAGGCGCTCCGTAAGGCCATTGGTCTGGGGATGGTACGCAGTTGTTCGTCGATGGCTTGTATGACTGTATTCCAGGATGGCTTGAGTCAACTCTGCCGTAAACGCCGTTCCCCTGTCCGTGATGAGGACTTCTGGGGCGCCATGTCGCAAGAGAATTTGTTCGACAAAAAATTTGGCGACTTCTGCCGCGGTACCATTGGGTAGTGCTTATTCTTCGGCGTAACGGGTAAGGTAGTCAGTGGCCACGATGATAAACTTGTTACCCATAGACGAAGATGGAGAGGGGCAAAGGAGATCCATCCCAATTTGTTGAAAGGGCATGACTGGGGGCGGAATCGGGTTTAGTAGTCCTGCTGGTCTGATCGGCGGCGTCTTGCGTCGTTGGCACTCACGACACGTCTTCACGTAGTGGGCAACTTCGGCAGGCAGTCGCGGCCAGTAGTACTTCTCCTGGATTCGATGCAACGTGCGCGCAAATCCGAGGTGGCCTGCTGTGGGCTCATCGTGCAACGCCTGCAGAATTTCCTGCCGGAGGTTTTTAGGCACTACAAGAAGCTGCGCGGTATTGTTGGCTGCGAAGTTCTTCACTAGGAGGCCATTGCTTAACGTGAACGATGATAAATATCGCAAACAAACAAAGATTACGGAACTGATACGCGGTCCAGATTCAGAGTGATAAGTCTGAATGCCGGCGGCTGTTAAACAACAACAAATACAGTTTTGAAGTTTCGCGGCAATATATTTGTCATTGTCCATGACCAATATGCCGCCTCTTTTATCTGCCGGTTTGATGACCACATCTTTCCGTCTGCTAAGCGCCTTCAATGCGTCACGTTCCTTTTTGGAAAGGTTTTACTTCCCTGGTCTCTAGTCCTTATAAGCTCTGATTACGTCGTTCTGGACGGCACTAATGTACGGTACATGTGAGGACAGTTTTCCTCGGGGTTTTTTCCCCCTTTCCGCCCCTTTTTTTACCCCGCTTCTTTGATACCCTCCACATCCCACTTCTCGTAAAAACCTTCTTCATGCTTGGCGCTCGCACCTTTTAGCGAAAACCTCAAAGTATTTCAGCATTCTACTGTCCCACATATTTTTTTTCTTTTCTTTCTTTGATGTTCATCTCTCGTCGCGAGTTGCTTACCGCTCTAAGCAGGCTCGAACTCTACTCGTAGATGTCACGTTCTTCTAACCAGCAATGTCCACCTGGTTGTCGCGTTTTTTTTTTTTTTTTCATCCTGTCGGGCCGCGGGTCGGAGCAAGGGTGGGTAGGGTAACAGACGCAGCAGAGAAAAAGAACAAATCTTCAAAAACAAGGCCTTGACCATTGATAGTTGACCACTTCTCCCAAAAACCACCTTCACGCTTGGCGCTACCATCTTTTAGTGAGAACGGAAAAAGATTTCTCACCATCTGCAGCAAACACGTTCCCCACCTGTGATTTTTTTTCCCGAGGTTGTTCAGCGGCTGCCTGTATTGTATACAGATGACTCCCGGCAGCCGTTGCCTTGGGTGGATGAGCCTTTGGGACTAGCCTGCTCTCCGCACCTGTGTGTGTATGTGTGTGTTGTGCGTGCCCAGCTGGTTCACCTATATGTGCCCATATTATGTTTGTATCTCCTCTTGCCAACACTATAAGAAGACGAACAAGAATCATGTACCCTCAGTCTTGAGAAAGGCAGTGCTCCTGCCGAAACGTCGACTCCAAATAAACTTGGAAGCAGTATGAAGCATTTTTTCATAGATGTGGACGTCGTGTATAGACCCTATTCACTATCAGGTTTAGCAGGCGGCCGTTGTGGCAACCCTGTATTGAGGATACGCCATAGCATTGGGCTTTTCGAAACTCCTCCTCCTCCCTGCTCCCTCCCTGCGACCTCCCTGCTGCGCGCCGTTCATTTGTCGGACACATGAGACGCCGTTTGGAACGCTGTCCAACCAGAGCTCGGATTTCACCACCGCTGTACCCTGATTCGCCGTGGGCCCTCTCTCTCTTTCTTTCTCTCTCTTTGATCTTAGGTTGTTCGTGCCATGGTTGCCAGTAAAGCAGAAATGACGTCACGTATATAAGCTCTATAGGCAAGTGGCTATTTATGTCTGTAGAAAGGTTGCATCGAGTATTGAGTAGGCGAGTTACACTTTTCACCAATCAAAACATGCAATGCTGAAACGTTATCCGGATTTTCACTCATACTTCGCATTTTGCTTTGGTTCCTAGCGGTTTTAACTGTGAGCTCCTACATAAACAATCTTCCTAATAATAAGTGCTTGCTAGCTATTGTATGTTTTACCCTATCATACATCTGTATTTTCATATGCGTGTACATAAATACTTTGGTTAAAAACCCATTGCATGCTAGACTGTCTATATTCCTTTCTAGTGCAACAGTTCCTATGAAACGGACTCTACAAAGCATTGGCAAGTCTTAAACACCCTCTTAATTTTAGGAAACTGCTTAGACAGCTTTCCAGCAATCTCGAATCAGTGTGCAATCTGGCCACTCATTTTGGACTGTTGAAATACACATACAGTGCAAGCGTATCTACAAGAAATCATCTCGAGCTGCCTCATTTTGCTTTGCCTTGCATTATGCTTCCACTTGACAATATATAGCATAATCTATCACTCTAACTCTCTCCGGAAGGACCAGTTGTATTTTTTATTGTCGTATTTTTAGTTAGCCAGAGTGCTGTCATCGTGCTATAGTCAATGTTTGAAAATTGGTGTGTCATATTTTCGCCCCTGTATTTACAGGATTGTTTTTCGTTGCCTGTCTAGAACTATGAAAATTTAGAACCTTGTTTCAGACTCTATTGCTGTAATTTCTGACTACTAACTCGCACAGGTTTATGCAATTTTATCGGTCTCCCTGCCCCTTTCAATTACGTCACCGGGTGTTGATGTAGTTGATATAAATACAGAAAAACGCTTAGCATAAGCACTCACATTTGGTTTCTGTTTCAGCGCCTGTATTTTGATGGAGTAAGGAGGAAGAATGGAAAAAAGTGTGTGACTCAGGTGTTTTAACATGCTGTTGAAACGAGTTATACGGATCTTTGTTGGCAGTGTAATGTCTCTGCTCTTCGCTAGGCAGTCAAGGCTAGCCATGGCTTTCTTTCCCAGAAGCAGGCGTTTCCTAATTTCATGGCTGCAGTCTCCTTCCGGGGTAATCTTGGAGCTCAAGAAGAGAAAATCTGTCACAGATTCCACTTCTTGCCCCTTGATGCTCTAGGACTTGATAGGGCAAGACGCCATGATCTTTGTCTTTTTATTGTTCGGTTTAAGCCCAAACTTCTCACTCTCTTCTTTTACGCGCATCAGAAGTCTCTTGAGTTCCACTTCACTTTCTGCCATTAAAGTGGTATCGTCCGCATATCTGAGGTTGTTGATACGTTTTCCAGCATCTTCACTCCAGCTGAAGACTCGTACAGACCGGCCTTCCTCGTGATGCACTCAGCATATAGGTTAAATTGGCAGGGCGACAGTATGCAGCCTTGTCTCACTCCTTTCTTAATCGGAAACCAATCAGTAAGACCATGCCCAGTTCTGACTGTGGCCTCTTGCCCTTCATACAGGTTCCTGAGGAGACAGATGAGGTGAATTGGAACTCCCATCTCTTGGAGAACTTGCCACAATTTGCTGTGATCTACGCAGTCAAACGCTTTCGCATAATCAATAAAGCAGAAGTAAGTGGGTTTCTGGAAATCTCTTGCTTTTTCCACTTTTCTGCGAAGGTTCCTAGTTCCTCTGCCCTTGTGACACCCAGCTTGCACGTCCGGGAGCTCCCGATCCACATACTGCTGCAGCCTACCTTGCAGGATTTTCAACATCACCTTGCTAGCATGCGAAATAAGCGCGATCGTGCGGTAGTTGGAACAATCTTTGGCACTTCCTATTTTTGGGATGGGAATGTAAACTGACCTCCTCCAATCTTGTGGCCACTGCAGGGTTGTCCAAATTTGCTGCCATCATGAATACTTTAACAGCGTCGTCATGGTTAAGGTTTCGAAGCAACTCAGCTGGAATGCCATCAATGCCGCTAGCTTTGTTCTTAGCAAGGCTGGCTAAGGCCCATTCTACTTCACTATTCAGGATGCCCGGCTCGACTGTGCGGACTGTTGCTTACGCTGTGATGCCGACGTTGAGCCATTTATCGGAGTCCGGTAGTGTATATAGATGGTATACCGTCAACCTGACGAGACTGAGGCCTAGTTGAACTTGGGTCCAGTCTTTCACGGCTTGGACTGACTGAGATTGCTTTTGCCGCTTGTATTCACAGATTTCCCGCTTCGCGCCTAAGTTCAGCTCCATTCGTTTGCGCTTAACTCCAACTATGCCAAAAGTCAGACTAAAGTCGAGAGTTACAGGCTCCTGCTTCTTTGCACTCATTTTCCCTAGTTAAACTTCTTGATTTTCCATTCTTCTGATTCTCTTTCTTGCTTTGTACTGTTTTTGTATGGAAGCGAGGGAGAGTAGTTGGCAGGCTACTATACAGAGGGCTATCAAACAGCCCTTTCCTGTGCCGTTTGTATGTGTTCCTATGAAACAAACACTGTAAGCTGAAGTACAGTTTAAAATGACGGCTAGCCGACTACGAAGAGCTCAATCCTTGTCAAGGCCGCATCGTTGACTCAAGGCGAAGCCGACATGCGGATCGCTGTGGTGCAAAATGTGGTAGTTCGGCAGCGCAACAGTGACGAAAACCAGGAGCATGAGAAGGACAGGCGTCCAGGACGGGACGCCCGGTCCTGTTTGCGTGGTCGTCGCGTTTCTTTTGTCGCTCTACTTCCTTAGTGTGTCTTTACCCTGACCGAAACGGCTTCAGAGAACATGCTTTGTGTTCTGGGCTAGAAAAACTTCAGTTCCCACCCCCAATTTCGGCGCTTGTCTATCTTCTTATTGTTTCTTTCTTACGTTTTTACTGGCTTCTCTTCTGTTCACGTTCAGCAGAATTTATTGCAACCACATGTTGCTGTTTTCCCGACTGCGGCCACTGGTTGCGGCGCTGCCGCTGCACCCATAAATCTCCCGGTTGCCTCATTTTGGGGTCTTTCTCAGACAGCTGACCTTCGGTTTGCTGTGTACAATCCCTGTCAACCACACAACCTTTCTCCTCCTCTTCCCTTCCTTTCCGCTCTTGCCCCCCCCCCCCCCCCCGTCCCTCTTCCCTCCTAAAACGACGACACGCCCGATTTGGTTCTTTCCAACTCCACAGGACTCGTTCAGGCATCCTACCGTATCGGCTGTCGCATTGGTTCCCGACATGCGCACCCTTCATAAACTTGCGTTCAGACTCCCCTGCTTTTTTCAAACAATGTCCATATTAACGAGACAAAAATACATGGGCCGAATAGGCTGTGTGCATTCATCCCATCTACATTGTTCAGAGAGCGAGTTTCTATATTAACGTGACATAAAAACTTTGAAAAATCTTCGGCCCCAGAAAAATTGTCCATTATTCGGGTCCTCCATATAAACGGATGTCATATTAACGGGGCACAAGTTTTCCATAACAGCCACTTATGAAATGACTTGTGAAGACTAAATCCCCAACAAAACAAAAAAAAAGAGGAAAAGACAGGAAAACACCAATTAATCATAAAACTAAGCCAACGCCGAATAAACCTTCAGAAAATTTCTAAGAGGAATGCTGTTTATGTTATGAGGTCCAAACCTGCCACTCCGGGGGATTAGTTTATAATTCTGTGATCCCGTGGCGTACTGCAAGAATTGGCGAAATTGCTTCTTTGAACACCACGCTTACATTAAAAAATTACAACTGTCGGAACTGCTAGGAAAAAGGGTTTCATTTCATTTCATTTCATTTTATTACCCTCAAGCGCATACGCATTACAGAGGGGAGTGGTACATCATATATGATAGAAAGCATAGAACACTAAATGAACAAAACATAACAAAGGCTAAACGAACAAGGGAATACAGAACAACGAAAACAATCTTACAATAAAGAAAGTTATACAAGCGGAATAAATTGAAAACAATCATAAGCGGTGAGAGAACAGCATTATACAGCGAAAAGAACAGCAGCACTGGGAGCAAACAAGCATGAAAAACTAAAAACGGAAATAAGATAATAGTCAGGGGGGAAAAAAGTGTCACGGATCAGCTTCAAGATATTGCATCAGTGATGAGTGAAATGAATCGTGATCTTGGATTAATGCGATATCGGGCGGAAGGCGATTCCACTCTACTGACGTACGAGGTAGAAAGGAATGAAAAAGGGCATTAGTATTGCAAGTTATGACATTTACTTTGTAAGCATGATCAACGCGGGAGGAGCGATACGATGGCTGCGAGATGAAAGTATGCCTCAATTCGTTATGATGATAAATTTTGTGAAAAAGGCTAAGACGTGAAATTTTCCTTCTAAGCTCGAGAGATGGCAAAGATAACGTTAGTTTCATTGAAGTTATGCTGCTAGTGCGACTGTAATTGGAAAGAATGAAACGCGCTGAATTATTTTGAACCATCTCAAGTGAGGATTTCAAGTTCGTGAAACCGGGATCCCAGATTGCAGAAGCATATTCAATCTTTGAACGTACCAATGCTTTGTACATAGTCATTTTAGTCGAAACAGGTGCCTTCGAAAAGTTACGGCGCAAATACCCAAGCATGCGGTTACTGTTGTTAATAATGTAATCAATATGTTGCTTCCAGCCGAGGTCATTAGTAATATGCACACCCAAATATTTGTACGAAGTTACAGTATCTAAAGGAGTGTTATTCAATACATAGCAAGCAGGGGGGAAATTACTGCGCGACACTCGCATAGCTTTACATTTTTTTAACATTTAGGTCCATACACCATGTGCTGCACCATTTAGTTATATTATTGAGGTCAGATTGTATAGCAGAAACATCGGCGGGTTCAGCAATCTCGCTATAAATAACACAGTCATCGGCAAATAAGTGAATAGGGGAAGTCACACAGTTAGGAAGGTCATTAATATAAACTAAAAAAAGAAGAGGGCCCAAAACGGACCCTTGTGGTACACCTGACGTAAGAGGTGTTGACGGTGAATTATTATTGTTACCAAAGACATGCTGTGATCGACCGATGAGGAAAACTTCGACCCAGGTAAGAAGATGTCTGTCAATATTAAGACACTTGAGTTTAAGTAGTAAAAGATGATGGTTTATTTTGTCAAAGGCCTTAGAAAAATCCAAGAAGATACAATCAGCCAAGGAACGGTTGTCAATAAGGGTTAGCATGGAGTTTGTGAAACAAAGTAGCTGTGTCTCGCATGAGTGATTTCCTGAAGCCATGTTGCGCTGGATTGAAAAAAAGGTTCGAGTCAAGAAAACTAGCTAGGTGTGAGCAAATGACATGTTCAAGAATTTTACATGGTATGGTAGTAAGAGATATGGGGCGATAATTAAGGGGAGATTGCTTGTTACCGGATTTATGAAGTGGAATCACCTTCGCCTGCTTCCAATGTACAGGAATAGCGCCAGTATCTAAAGATTGTTGAAATATTTTTGACAAAAGGACAGAGGAGTACATGTTTGTTTCTTTAAGGAATCTTGCATTTATATTGTCAACACCTGAGGAACATGAAGGTTTTAGTGTTTCAATTAGCTTTGCAATCCCGTCGGCATCTATTGATATTGGATGCATAATCGTATAGCCCGAAAACGAATGTGTAGGCAATTGAAGATTAGTTGCAGATGAAAAGTTCAGTGTGAATATATTGTTTAAAATCGATGCGCACTCCTTGCTAGGCACAGGTAAGTCGTTCTGGTCAAGTAAAGAAATCTCTGAGTTGCTCTGGGAGTTAGTTACGATGTTCCAAAATTTGCTAGGGTTATTAGTGAGCAAGGATGGTAGAGTGTATTTCAAAAAAGTAGATTTTGCAGAAGCGACAGCTTGAGAGTAGGTGTGAGATGCATTAGTGTATGCTTGCCAGCGTGACGCAGTCTGCTGCAGTTTTGCTGCCCGAAATAAGCGTTTTTTTCTGTTCGAAAGTCGATTTAAGTACGGATTATACCATGGCGAATGTCTATGTACTGTTAGTATTTTCTTGGGAATGTAAGCCTCAGTTAGATATGAAATTTTATTGACGAACAGGTCCCAGTTCTCTTGGACAGAACGATGTTCAAAACCACTAAGATAGTTGTCAAGGAAGAGCGAAAGTTCTCTATTTATCTCTTCAAAGTTTGCCTTTTTGTAATCAAATATAATCTTGCGTTTTTTCGTAGCTGAAGACGCGGTAAAGTTTAGGTCGAAATGAAGTAAAGAATGATCATTGAGTCCCGGCATGAAAATTATTGGGCCTATCATATCAAGGTTAGTGGTGAGGATCAGGTCAAGAATGTTAGCAGAACTGCCGATAACACGCGTTGGGCCATCAACAACCTGATCAAAATTGAAAAGGGAGCACATATCGAGAAAAGCTTGACAATTCGAAGAATATGGTGTGCAGGTAGGCGGTGTCGATGTCCAGTTTATTGATGGATAATTGAAATCGCCTAGAAGAAATACCGGGGATGCTGGATAACGAAGGACGACGGTGTTAACCGCGTCATGCAATTCATTCACGAATGTGATGTCTGCATTAGGTGGACGATAACAGACGCCTATGATGTGTACTCTGTTGTTTAAAATGACGCCGCACCAGACAGATTCTATGTTGCATGAAACATTAATTCTGAACGATGATAGGTTTTTAGAAACTGCGAGCAGGGTTCCACCCCCTTGTCTTCCATCTCTGTCACAACGATAGACATTGAAAGGCTTGGTGTGAGTAAAAATTTCGCTGTCGCTTACACGAGCACTTAACCAAGTTTCAGTGAGCGCCACCAGGTCGGCATCGCACGAATTGATAGCTGCGATGATATCATCTCTTTTGCCTAAAATCCTCCGGATATTACTATAAAGGACTGATATAGGGCGCCGATGACCACTACCCCTGGCTAAGTGTTATGAAACATTACGCGTGGGACTTGAATTCGAAATGTCTCCCATCTCGCATGCGCGAGCAGCATTGGATGTAGAGGGTCGAGCGCGTGCAGATGAATCATCGGATGGGCTGCTACGAGAAGGAGAATGATAACGCAGCCGGGGCAGCTCAATGAAACTGTCTGTTCTAGGGTCATAAACATATTGCCTTTTATTTACAGTTAGTTTGTCGTAGCGAAGCCTAAAGGATGGTGAACCAGGCAAAGATTTTACGAAAGCAGTTAACCTTTTGCGAGCGAGCCTAGTTGCTGCGCAGTAGTCTTCAGAAACTGAAATGTCATTTAATTGTTTTCAGCTCATCACGATGTGACATCACTTCTTCTTTCGCTTTAAAGTGCGAAAATTTTATTATCACTGGTCGGCATTTTTCTTGAACAAAAGGGCCACCAAGGCGGTGGGCTCGTTCTATTTTGTCTGGTTTAAATTCTGACCCAAAACTGGATGAAAAGCAAACTAATAACGTTTTTTTCTGTGTCATTCCACGTTTCATTGCTATCGGGTACGCCATAAAATATTAAATTATTTCTGCGAGATCTGTCTTCCAGATGATTGATGCGGGAAAGAAGCTCATTATTCTGTTGCGCCAAGTCATTAATGGTGTCGTTTGTTAACAGATGTTCTCCTTCGAGACTACTAACCATGCTGACTTCTGTTTCAACAGAAGCGAGTCGAGTATCAATATTAGACAGCCGCTTTGCTAAACATTCCTGATTGGCTTTTACGTCATTCACAGCCTGCGTGAACATGGCTTGGGCCTCCGCTGACGCCTCACAGGCGGTTTTAATAAAGGACAACGCAGCCATGACTTCATTATGACGATGGGCGCACGACGTGTCGTCTTCATCAGCTACTTGGGTCTGCCGCTCTGTAGTTTGCTTGCGATTAGGCCCGGGGTTTAGCTCAACGTCACCCGAACATAGCAACAACATAAGCAACACCTCCTTGCAGTCACAACACACGTCATAGAGCACTTATGGGCACGGAAGCAGCAGTAAAAACGATTTGATGTTTTCCTAGCATGTAGAGAACACGATTGACCAACCTGGATAACGTGAAGACGACGATCGTTAGCCATGTGCTCTATCATGCTGCTTCCATGCCCACTGACGTGTCGCGGCTGGCTGTTGGCTTTTAAGGCAGGCGTGGATGATGTTCCTGTTGATGCGGCTGAACCGATGAACAAGGATTCCGATCCAACGAAGGCAGCGCCTGGGTTCGAAGAAAGGTCGCACACCTGAACACGGCATGGCTGCAGGCAGGTAGCGACGTACGGGTCCGGTGCACTTCTGGCCAGGCATGGTAGAAGCCAAGCCAAAACCTGGATAACGTGAAGACGACGATCGTTAGCCATGTGCTCTATCGTGCTGCTTCCATGCCAAACGTGAACCGCTTTGCTTCCGCGAACATCGGCTCGTCCGTCAAATTTCGCCGGAGCAAAATGTCCAACTCGCAACCACCTAAAAAAAAGAACACGTACACACGATATAAATACGTGTACGTCCGAACCGAATACTGGATGCCATTTCGCCAACAATTCTGAGACGAGCTTCTTTCTGGTATTCACTTGTTTTCCTTCGACGGCTGAACTAATCAGTTGAACAGTGGTGTCTCCGAAGCAGCTTCCCCGCATGCACCGTAGGTGAATCTAGAGAAACCGTTTCCCCGTTAGTGTCGTATAGTTACAGCACATAAACGTAAAATAAAGACAAGAACAACAGAAAGGAGACGAGCAAGCAGCCCGGAGGGACCGCGCCCCCCGCTGTGCACGCGCTCCTCCCTTCACCCTCCGCCTGTAGGCATCTGGTTTTGCTCATGCGGTGAATGCCGAACTGTCACCAATACACACCAAAAGGTAGTGGCGTATGTGTGCCAGCTCCGCATTCAGAGAGTAGATCGCGCTTTCCAATACTTGCAAAAGAAAAAGAAAAAACTAAATGACCGCACGGGTAAGTGGAAAGGAGGGTTGTGCTATGCGCCTCTGAAAAGATGCCAAAGAAAGAGCCTAATGTGAGGGAAGAAGCCTGTTCTCTTTTCGGCAGTGTACGAACTTAATTGACATACAAGAAAATATATATATATATATAAATAAATACCATGTTGCCGAAAGTAATAACCAATATCGCACAATAAAAACAAAAGAGAACTGCTCTTCCCAGAGCGTATGAAAAGTTTGAGACATCGACTTAATACTGCATTCCTCAGTGCTAGCATGTAATTGGCTTCATATCACGTACATCTAAATTGGTTTTTAAAGAAAAAAACAAATATCTGAAAGAATTATTCCGACATCTGGCCACAACAATTTTCATCCTATTGATTAGTGCGTCTAGAGCAGACTGGAGCACAAAAAAGGCATGTTCACTTCGCCACACCAATTCGTCCGTCTAGACACCAAAATGTCGAGCCGGAAACCATCTCTATACTTTTTAGCTCATAAAAACATGTAGGAGTACGCTTTTCAAATTTCGTTTTCTGCGCCTGAATAAGTTAAGAATCCCTTAGTCTCCTCCTTCCTCCTGCATTGCTTGATTTCACTAGAATTTGAGAGAGAAATAAAGGGCCCTAGCGGAGCGAAATCATTTTTTTTTTCATTGCGCTGTACTGCATACAGGCCCTATATATTTTTTGTCCCTTCTATCTCAGCATATGGTTAACATGCGCAGGCTTTTTCCTGTTTACCAGTTGCGTCTTATAAGCTGTGCCGTCCATTTCATCCTGTTGCATGTTTTACCGCTACACTAGCACCATCACCTTTAAATCTGTTAGAAGAAACAAGCAGCACAAGACCAAAGAGAGGTTGTTCTGGAGAATACAAGAATATAAATTTACAGGACAGGAATATAAAACGATAACGTACAATTCGAAAGGGAGGACTTCGATAAAATGCACAGATGGTATTGTGCCGGTTTTTCTGGTTTGTTCATGTTTTTTTTTTATCTGTCAGTATCACGTCCTCTAACAATTTCGCTGCACCATTTCCTGTTAAGTTTCCGTGCAATGTACAGCGGGGTCCTTTATCGAATTCAAGGCAGCAGCCGTGACGTTATCGCCTGGAAACGGGAATGCACAAGACACAGTTCTGTTCCGCGCCGTCTGCGCAAAGATAATTTGCTTCACTTTTTAGTTTGCTGGTTTCCTTGCGGCATCGGACAAAAGCACCGCCGGTCAACGTGAGTTATGTGCTTTCCGCGCTCCTGGGTGTTTGAGCCTGCGGCAAGCATCGGCACAAACAAGTCAGAGGAAACGGGGGTGGCAGGCGGGGGGCATGAGGAGTTCGTGAAGTAAAAAAAAAATCTCCTTCCTAGTAGACCAGAGGGAAGCGTACTCGGGCTTCGGACATTACGGTGGAATGCCGAAAGCTGGGCAGGGGCTGCGGCATTCGGTCGTCCGATTGGGGGGTAACCAAACACCGAGAGTCGGCGGGCACACCGCGGCAGTATGCTCGAGCTCCGCGTCAAAAGGGGCGCTCTTCGAAGACAGCCGCGGCAACAGCGAAAAGCCTGGACCTCACTATTTCGACGTCACACAATGACGACCTCACTCAACCTCAAACTCACGCGTGAGTTTGAGGTTCAATTTGGTGACCTCACACAAAAAATTTCTAGCTGTCACCGACCTCACCTCGACCTCACCTCGACCTCACCTCAACCTCACCTCACTCCGTGAGGTTGAGGTCATTTTGAGGTTCAGGTCAATCTCATGAGGCCGAAACCTCAAGAGGTTGTCCACCTCTGCTTAGGAGACACCCTCAAAGATCCGGAAGACGGCGATGCGCATGTGACGCCTTTGTTGCCACTGCGCAGAAACTTTGTTCTCCAGTAGAATGCGGCAGCGTAGTAGGTACGTTAAGCTCAGGACTAAGTTTTTTTTTTCATAGTTTCTAGCGACCCCATTATTCTACGACGCGCATCACCAAATGTGGCGGTAGAGACAGAAAAGAAGGGTGTACGACTGAAAACCGGCCGAGAAACTCGGGTAATCAACTTCAAAACAACTCCCTTCTCTTTCCTTCGCAGCATTCTCCGTCCTCGAGCAAAGAGGTTGCAGTCGGAGTGGTTGCCCGCGCCGACCATTAACGCGCGTTATAGGTGTTCACTCAACGACGGAATGGACAGGAGCGAGGACGGTTGTTGGTCACTTTGCTTACTGGCGCCAACCGATTTCCTTTCGGCTTCTGCGGTGGCTTATTCGCCCTCTCGGACTGCATGATTTCGATGGCCTTTTCTAGATTTAGGTGTATGCTGCACGTGCCCCCCCCCCCCCCCCCATTTCTCTC
This sequence comes from Amblyomma maculatum, assembly GCF_055883805.1. Lineage (NCBI taxonomy): Eukaryota > Metazoa > Arthropoda > Arachnida > Ixodida > Ixodidae > Amblyomma > Amblyomma maculatum. Next base: position 873,617 of record NW_028146737.1, read on the forward strand.
CTCAAATATGTGTGCACAACACTAACCTTGGTTTAAGATACGTTGTTCCTATGCTATGCTCAGAAGGTTAAATAAAGATCAGGCTTCCGAGATAGCACAGCTTTTGCCACTTTGGTCGTGAAGGAGAGCTTTGGCTTTAAAAGAAAACAGTCCACGGCTCTCCTCCTCCTAAGCGGCAATATGTACTTAGCAAAACCCGGCACGTGAATTATGAAACAAAAATAAAAACGAAAAAAGCAGATGACTCAAATGCCTCGAACAGTGGCCAAATAATCCCGATCTTGGTAAATAGAAGCAGATATACGGAAAGTGGCGCACTCTGTATTTTTACGTCAGTTATATCGACCTATCATTGCGGATTTAGGGTTTGTTGGTATTTTTCAGGAAGTCCAATTTCCCAAGTGGAAGCGAGATTTTACAAGTACCAATAATAACAATCACTTCAGTGCGAGCTCATTCCAAGGAGACCGTAAAAACACAGGGAGCATTATTGTTGTAGCATTTTTATGACTTCGAATAAGTTCTAAGCAGGTGCTTTACATTTTCATGCTTAAAACAAAGAAGCAGAACTCTCCTGCTATTTTCACCTGACTTCAGTTCCGTTTATTACCTTAATTAATACATAGAGGCATTACATAAGGCGTAGGTTCTTATACAAACACTAGTGATCATGGTAATTAGTTACTGGGAACAATGGTCAGATAAAAGTTGCGAAAACGAAGATGGTCATTTTCGTGGATTTCTTGTAGCAATTTCGTGGAGGAGGCCGTTCCAGTCTATGGTGGTTCGAATGAAAAACGAAGCAGTAAAGGCGGTCGTCCGGCGTGTGGGTTCGCAATGTGAAGTGGATGACTGGTTCGTTAAGATATGCGTGCTGCTGCAGTGATTAATGGGGCTTGATTAAGTGATGAAAAAAAAAAAAAACGTGACACAATAAAATGCTGGAAATGCGATGTCGACATAAAAGTGTCGATACACCGGATTCTGTTTTTAGGGATCAAAACCTGATTTTCTATGAGTATGATGCATGAATCAATGTAACAGCGCAATCTTTAACCAATTCTTTTTGACGAGATATGCTTGATTGGCCTCCAGATGTGTCGCATGCATTTTAAATTTTTGGCCTAACAAATGAATTATAAGCCAGTAGTTTTGAACACGGCGGTGCATTCCACAAATTCTCTGAGTTTTTGTCAGATGTTGATATAATGTTACTGACGTATGTCCTGACGTTACTGACGTATGATATAATGTTACTGTCGTATGGCAGTGGCACGCCTGCTCCTTGCCACTGCCAGCAAGTCGACCAGCGGCTCGTCGTCCCTCAAAGCGTCCCTCCCGCTCCACTGGCGCTGTCGAAGACACAACCGGGGCCATAATTCTCACCAAACTCGGCGGGCCTGCACCACGTGTCGGCAGAAGAGGTTCCTGGAAGTCCAAAGGGAACAGCGATGGGCTGAACCGCGTCCATGCCACGGATAGAAGGTTTCAGGCCTGGGCATGTGTACGCGCTGGCGGCCTAACCAGACGCGGACGCCCGCCTGCCCTGAATTTCTAGCCTACGAGGCGGCTGCGGGCCAGCACCGGAGACGCAAGGAGGATTCCTCTGTTACCGACACCGCCGAACGAGCGCCGCCACTGCCAGGTTCTAAGAGCCCACGCAAGCGGGGGCCCCCCTAAAGAAAAAGGAAAGAAAGGAAGGCCTGTAGAGAGGAACACGGCCAACCGTCATGAAAGGAGTAGCTTAAAAGACGCCGAACGAAACGTTTGTCAGTTGGAATTTCTATAATGTTTCTTCCATGTAGCCATTAAATCAGTTTGTGAAGTTTCACCGGAGTTTTATTCTGTGACCAAATTATGCCAACGCAGACACGACGACAACAACGATTACGACATGTGCGTCCCAAGACAAATCATGAATAGGGTTACACGTAAGCATTTACAAGAATGTACCTGTTCAAGCGGGGGGTTAACAGTTGCGTAAGGAAAGAAATAGGGAGCGCGATGGTGCGAGAAGGACAGGCAAGTGAATTTGCTGGTGATTACGGTCATTAGTGTAATATTGCACCATTCTGAATCGTTCTTAAACAAGTTCTAGAGAGCAGATTGGTGCGATGCGTTATAGATAGTGCGGTGACACAGTCGTCCGCAAATATGCGTATATTAGAGGAGACACATTAAAGTGAATCATTAAAATATATGAAAATAACAGGAAGGCAAGAGCAGATACTTGCAGCATACCGGAAGTTACTGGGAGGGGGCTAGACAAATTATTGTTGACCGAAACCATTTGCGTACGAATATACAAAAATTCCCGTATCCACATCAGACCATTAGGATCCAGGTTTAGTAGTTGAACTTTTAGTTGTAAGCGGTAGTTAGGCACTTTATCAAATGCTTTCTCTAAATCCAAAATAGATTGTACCGATTCGCACATCGATGACCAGGTTAAGACGCAAGTCATGAAGAAAATAGTTATTTGGGTTTCACAGGAGAAAGCTATGCGAAACCTATGCTGTGACGGGTGAAAATAGTTGTTACCATCTAAGAAAAAATAATTTGACAGTAGACATGTATTTTGATTTTGCATGACACGCTTGTTAGCGAGATAGTTCGATAATTTAATGAAGAGCTTCTGTTGTCTTTCTTGTAGATTTGAATGACCTATGCCACTTACCAATCATCCGGAAAGGTAGTGAAGAAAGTGACTGAGAACAGTAATGACAGGCAATAAGCAGCCGGGTGTCTTGTGTTTCTTGGAATTTTATAGTTCATACCTTCATGCCACACGATGATGATAGTGCAGTCTTCAGAGTTATGGATGAAATTCCGTCTTCATAAACTGCGATGCTTAGTATGACACCTTTCATATTGCAAAAAGAAAAAAGAAAAAGAAAGGGCCTTTTGATTTCATTCGAGAATACTGAGGAAAATGCGGAACTAAATGTGCCAGCACATTCAACGCGTGTGTCATTGGTGAGGGTAAGTGCGTATTTTGGGTTAGTACGCAACAAATTTGGAAGTGTAGTATTATAAAAAGGACGTTTTAAGCTGCGAATGACAGTCAAATATTCATCTTGAGCTACCTAACATATAGTTTTGCTATCAAATTGTGTTGCCGCTATCTTCCCAATAGAGGCGCTTATTTTTCGATTTTTTCTTAAAGAATCAGTAAAGCATGGTTTTTGGTTACTTGTACGAATGTTGACGGTTGGTATATGTTTATCAGGTGAATCATTTATTTATTTTTAAAGATTGCCCAGTTATCATGTGTCGATTGAATGTCATATGTAGCTTGTTATGCAGGAAAGTAGGTCTTAAGTTCTTGATTTATCGCCCCTTAATGACTATTTTCTTAAAGTGTTACAGTCTTCTTCAAGGTCATATTTGGCATTACAAGAAAAAAGAAGGCGGCTGGAATGACATTTTGGTCTATAATTCTCTGAAGGTAAGTAATGAATGAGACGGCATCGGGTTTACTAGCCAAAATAAAGTCAAGAATGATTTTAGATTGCGATAAGGTGCGCGTTGGTTCTGAAAGCAATTGTGATAAATTACCGTTGAAATGTATTGCAATAAGGTTGCCTTTTGCGGAACCTACTATTGAGGCAGGTGGAAGATTACGCAATTCTATGTTTGGGAAGGTAAAATCCCCGAAAATGAGGATAGAGGCACTTGGGGTAGCTTGCTGTGAGTTAGATTAGGTTGTTATTTTGCTCGTTAGAAAAGTCATGGGTCGAATGGGGTCGCCTGTAGCAGACTCCCAGTAACAGTGCTATTGGTTATGAATGACACAGTAACTTAATTATTCCGGTCTTAGATTAGCCGTTTTGGGGCTCCGCAGCCTCTTTAGGTGTTTTAAACCGCGCGCGCGTTTTCCTATTTGTGTTGTGTTTGCGCGAGCAGCGCGAGTGCGCATGAGTGAGCAGATAATCTTGGGGGCGGGATGTTAGCGGTGAAAGACGCGGGCAGATACGCGCGTCGAAGCAAGGCGCGAGGCCTTTTTTCGCCCCGGCGGGGCAAGCAGCGAGCGACATGGGCCAGCGGGGTGTGCAGGGACTACGGAAAGCAGACCGGCGTCACGAAGGTGGAAGGAGTGCCTGCAGAAACAGCCTGGGCGTATTCGCGTGAGTTGCTGTAACGCGAGGAGCAATGCTTCTTGTTCCGCCGTGAGCGCTTTGGCCTTATTGCTCGCCCTATTCGCTTCGCAGTGTGTTTTGTCTCGCCGCGGTAAAGCCCTGACATGTTTCCCGCTTCTCTTCGCTGTTCTATTGTCGCGCGCATGAACAGCATGTTCTCAGCGCAGTAGCGCCTGATGTTGTTTCCTTTCTTTTTAATGCATTTTAGTTTATCCGGAATAAAGCGGGGTTATTAAGAGACTGGATTTGTCACTCTTCAGTCGAGACCATGGCTCGCGGACCGGTTTTTTGAAGGCGAGGCCTTCATCTGGCGCCCAATGTGGGGCCTGAACCCATGACCCTGAGGTTAAGTCTCATGCTCTACGGACAGAGCTAGCCGGGCCTCTGTCGCTCACTGTTAAGTCAAAGTCCCTTCACGTCTAAATGACGAGTGACGCCATAAAACGTCATTATTTCAGCTGTGAGAATCGGAGCGGTGACCACGACAAACGATTTCTAGGGAAAGTCTGCTCTGAACAGCTGCCAACTAGCATATCCGTTATGCTGTCAGAGTGTAGCTTGCCCTGACAGAAGCGTCCATTCAGTTCGTGGTGACATCCTCGATCATATTGATAAAGCCATACAACTGATTGAACGGATAAAGGAGGCCTTCCCGTTCACAGTATTTTGTTATCCTCTCCTCTTTGTTAACCTCATTACTTCATTTTTTTCTTGTACGATGTGCACCTAAACATCGAGCACATAAGGTGGGTGGCCCGAAATGGAACTCGCATACTGGGCTCGTGCCGTTCAGGCACTCGTCAGCTCTGTGATCTGTGGTCCGTTGAGATTCCCCTACTCATTCTGCCTGATTTTATCCTTGGAAAGGCCAAAGACATTGATGCTGATGATTACGACGCAGCTGCTGATTTCGTGGTGCCGGTTTTATGTAAACCACGATTTACAGGGGGCTTAGAGCGAGGAGACAAGGATAAGAGAGTGACACAGGACGGTCGCTCGTCTGCTGGCGCTAAACCTCCCTGTAAATCATGGCCTGCCAACTGTACCAAAACTCAGCTTTGCTTAAACCATGTGAACCGTACTTGCGCGGGCAGAGGAGACTTATCGGGAGATATAGGACTGTGGTCGTACAACCAGAAAGTTCGGTCAAAAATCAGGAGTCTCCCGCGGACGTCAGCAGAGTTGGCAGGCATGCGGAAGAGCCTTGCAACTCGGCCAAGTTGATGCCTGCGCTGGGCTTGTGATCCACTAGCTCATGGCTTTCCTCTGCATCGGCGATTCTGCAGAACGTGGCAATGCTCTGCCCCAGGCACTCTGCGGCCTCCGCAGAACAAGCTCGCGAGACCGTAGGCAGTCGGTAGCATAACGTGACTCAATCATTCTTCTCTGGTCCAACCTGTTCGGCCTTCGTCCTCGCTCAACATTTTTAACGCACGACGCGCCAACGCCAGGTCGTTGCGAAGAATAGCCCTATATTCATTGTAATCGGCCATTACAGGAGTTCAATGCAAATGCTAACACTTGAATTGGTTATGAGCGACACAGTAACTAAATTATTCCGATCTTAAATTAGACGTTTACAACAAAACATAAAATTTGCTGACGATCTGCTATGAGAACACCACCGCTCTTTGATAATTCACGGTCACTTGGGTGAACTTTGATATCAGACAAGTTGCGCCAGAACTTTGATATCACTAACGTCATTTTGTAGCCAGTTTTCTGTTAGAATAAGCAAGTTGCCTTGTGTTGATGCGATGATGTTAGAAACGAGCCTAATCTCCTCTGAAGATAACTGCGTACGTTAATGAAGATTGCGGGAAACGAAAGATCCCTTCTGGGAGTTAGTGTACTCTGTCTCTATTGATGGGATGCGGTGACTGCTACTCGATTTCTGTTAGTTATACACATCGTCGAAAGCTTACCATTTAGGGCCAATGCGATCTGAATTTGAGTCCGGACTTAATCAAGACTCAGATCATGATCTGAGCGTGAATGAGCCCGAGAGAGTCGGTACATGTGTGCGTCCGCCGACCTGTGGGTGATTATAAAATGGTCTGAGCCTCGCGCCTGGAACCGCAGTGAGTCTGGTGAAACTAATACAGGGGGGCGCCACTCGCGAATAAAAAAGATAAAAATGCCGAATAAAAAAAAAAACACGAACAGGATGGCAGCAACGCGAGCACGAAAACGCAGAATTATTCCCTCCTGAACAAAAATCCAAACGGGTTGTTTGTTACTTAGAAATATTTTATCGCGCCTTTCAAATAAAAAATTCAACTGCACTATATCTCAGTTTTCACCACTTATGATCTAGTCATCCGAAACGGGTGACGTGCTGTGCGCAGTTCATTTTGGTCATTTTGCATTTGACGCTGACTCTAGTCACTGTAAGCGAAAACGCGATCAATTTATAGCTCTTGCTTAAGATGAAAATCGAAATGCCTGCAAATAGTACTCAACCCCATCCCGTCTTTGTGCATATGAGTGTTGAATTGTATTGTTGATCGCAGCGTCAGTACAGCTCCTTAGTCGGCGGTCATTTTGAGTAGATTCCTTGAGCAGTCAGAGTACTTTTCGTGTTCCTGCATACGATATCGCGTGATAAACAATGGCACAATTTATCTAAGTATCTGTAAGATGCTTGGATATCGCGTCTTCAATTTCTTAAATTTCAGTACACAGGGAAGCGTGCGACCCCCGAGTAAGGATCGTTTGTTCGTGCTGCCCAGAAGCTTGTCACCTGTTTCGGGATCTTTTCAGCGCATGGCCGCTGCTCGGCGCCGTTTTGTTTGATTGGTTCTCAGAATGGTCATGTGTTTCAATCTTGTGGCGCAAAATTTTGAGCTGTCGAAATGGCTTCTTGCAGTGCCGTCAAAATGACGTTAAGTTGCAGACACATCTTTAGCAGAGCTATTCACGCCGACTGAATAGTAGATATCAGTAACTGCGGACGGAAAAAAAAAACTGTATAGATGATTGGGAGGAAAACACTTATGCTTGTATTACGGATGAGATAAAAGGTACTATTCCTGTAATCTGACTGGTTCACGTTGTGCAGCGATAAATACGTCATGCATACACATCAGACTGTTATGACAAAATGAAGTTTCATGACATAAACAATGTCCTGTCATTGACGAAAATGGCAGAAGTTGGGCGCCACGTTAGGCGAGTGCATAAAGCCGCGAATTTGATGTGGAGTACAGGAGGCTGTCAACTCACCGCTGTTTGGTACAAAATTACTCTCGGTGGTGATGTAAGCTGAGACATCTTGCTGTAATTACAGAAAGTACTGAAACGACGCTATAAGAGTAGTTTTCAGCCGCGCAACCTTTTGAAGGATTAAAATGGAAGCGCAAATTTACAGCCGCACGAGGGCACTATCTGTCTTCCCGTCGCAAACGCTTTGCTCTCGCAGAGAAATCATTGATCCGTGAGGTTGCCAAGCGAAGCAATGGCGGTCTGCTAACTCAAGCGGCTTATCTGCGCGAGATGAGGCATTTCAGAGAGCACTGCGACGCTTTCGAATTATCTGTCTGGACAGTTCGTAAGTGCGACCACCCGAGGAGTCATATGGTGCTGTGACAGGCTCGGCGGCACCGTTAGACGCACGATGCTGAACTTCGTACTTTTCTTTGCACAGGCGCTACTGGAATGCAGTGGATCGGGCTGTGGCGACTTCCATGTGTCCCCGGGCCATCTGTCTTTTGTGACGTCGGTGACGCGACATCGGCAACCAAGTTTGCATACGGGTGTGTTTGGGTCGCTTATATCGGTGCAATCAGATGGAAACGGCATGGAAGGACTATCACCGTTACCTCGTTTGGACACATCGTTTGGCGCAGCGGCAACATCCGAGACTTCGTGGGAACGGCCTAAAAAGACTGGACGGACAGCAGATCTCTTCAGCGGGCTCGGCGGCACCGTTAGACGCATGATGCTGAACTTCGTACTTTTCTTTGCACAGGTTAGTGACAAATGGTCATTCACAAGTTGCCTTAGAAGCGATTGCGCCTGCCTTGTCGTGCTGCCGATCCCCCAGTGTATTTTTTGTTGCTGCCATGAGTAATCGCGAGTGCTTTGCATGCTGTTGAAGCTAAGTGGCGATGTGGAGGAGAACCCTGTGCCTGATGAACAGAAACTGGATCAAATTCTGAGCACTGTCACGGAAATTAAGGCTACCCAAACTGCTTTGCAAGGTGAACTTGAGGGTGTTCAGTTCAGGCTCACTGAAATAGAAGACACATTAGCGTCGCTAAAGCTATGTAATGAAAAAGTGCAGAAATGTGAGGAATCTGTAGTGGTGATGCATAAGGAATTGTTCCAAATCACTAAAAGACTGGATGCCCTGGAAAATAGGAGCCGTAGAAATAATATTGTGACCTATGGATTGAAAGAGGAAAATAACGAGAGTGCCTCCGAGCTTCAAAAAAAAGTAGAAAACAATCTCTTGAGAAGCAAATTGGAAGTCCAGGTCAGATCCATAAAACGCATCCATCGTGTTGGCAGGAAAGATGCTGGCAATGAACGCCCTGTCATCTTGCGCTTTTATGATTTCACTGAAAAGGTTAAGGTTTTTCAAAGTTGCCATAAGCTAAAGAACAGTGGAATATCAATATCTGAGAATTTCTCGGTTCCTGTGCGCGAAATACGCAAAAAATTATGGCAGTATTTAAATTGAATCGTGACAATGGGGATAAAGTAAGTTTAGTTTTTGACAAGCTCAAAATAAACAATAATATGTACGCATGGGATCCCACAGAGGATAAAAGGGTACCAGTGAAGCAAACGAAAAACACATTTTCGAAATCTCATGGTGCTCCCGCTGAATGACGTTTTCACAATATACCATTAATCATTCTGAGTTTCAATGCTAGGAGCATTGTTAATAAGGATGATAAATTATAAGAATTATTCCTGCTTTACAGTTCAGACGTACTAATAATTACAGAAACGTGGTTGCACTCTTCCATACATGACTCGGAAATCGTCCCTGATTCTTACACACTTCTTCTGATCGGAACAGCCGTGGTGGTGGGGTTGCTATTGCCATTAATCAGAACCTCTACTTCAAGGAAGAGGAAGGCATGGACGGCCATTAAAGTGTTTGGTGCATGATAACAACGGGTAATGATAAGCAGTAATCGGTGGTATTTTTAGGTGCCCGAACGCAACAGATGACTATCTTTTGAAAGGGCATGACTATTTGAATTCTAAAATGAAAGAACGGACTAAAATCATATTATCTGGAGATTTCAATTTACCCGGAATTGATTGGACCACCTTAACTCCTGGAAGAAAGGAAGTGACCAATTGCGAACTGCTTTTAAACATAATGTTCAGTTTTTTGTTTACAGCAGCTGGTTACTATTGCCGACACGCATTCGGGGCTATACTACCTCAGTGCTCAATCTTGTTATTGTATCTAGCATGTGAACCCCGGAACTTGTCATTGCGGAAAGTATATCAGACCATAAGTTACTCGCATTAACATTTCCACAGATGGGACAGCAGAGCACCGCAGTCCACCTTGAGCAGACACGTATTGTAACGAAAGGTTATAGTCGGGCTTATGACGTGAGCATCATCGACTTTATAGATTTAAAGTCGGATATTTATATTTTGGAAAACCGGTCAGTTGTTTAATTACGGCTAAAGCTCAAGGAAACGATAATATACTGGGAAGAAAAATTCATTCCATCCAAGACGAAAAGAAGACAACGTAAAACGCCATATATTACCCGCAATATTATTCACCTAAAGCGAAAACTCGTGAGAATTCGTAGAAGTAAAAAATCACTTGCGGAAATATGTGAACTCCCCCCCCCTGTTCATGAAAAAAATTAAAGAGGCGAGAGTAAGGTTTTTTTCAAGCACAATGTCGAACTTTATGTCTACACAACCACAGAAATGTTGGCGCTATTCTTCAAAATCTGATGACGCGATCTCAAAAATATAAGTTGAGGGATGTATCATAAATATCAGTGAGCGATTGCAAACTATTTAAATTCATACTTCCAATCTGTCTTCACACGTGCAACACCGGTGAATGCAACCCCTGCCCAGCACACTAGCCACATGCCCGAAGTGGTGATAACACAAACAGGCGTAATTAACTTACTCTTGCAAATAGATACGAAAAAGTGTCCTGGTCCTGATGGCATCTCAAACGTATTCATCAGACGCTATGCTGAGTAGACTGCTCCTTTTCTGTGCGCAAAATGTACCGAGTCACTTAAAACAGGTACTGTTCCACAAGATTGGCTCCATTCAAAGGTGAACCCTATTCACAAGGGCGGCAGCAAATTGCTGGGGAACGCATACCAACTTATATCATTAATCAGTTCTTGTTGCAAGGTAATGGAGCATATAATTCATAATGCTATCATAACATACTTAGAAGAGAACAACCTTCTATTCCCCAGACTACAAGGCTTTCGAAATAAATTGTCAACAGCTACTCAACTGTTTGAAATCACACTGACCTGGCATCAATAATTATTTATCGACTACAGGCTGATACAATCCTCATAAATTTCGCTAAAGCTTTCGATCGTGTTCACCATAAAAAATTGATTTTAAAACTAGAAACGATAGGTATTGATCTGAAAATAGTAGCATGGATAGAAGCCTATCTTTCCAACCGTAAACAGTTCATGTCAATAAATGGTTTCGACTCAGATTACCTTGAAGTCCTTCGGGGGTCCCGCAGGGCTCCGTTCTTGGGCCCCTGCTGTTTCTCATATATGTAAATGATATCTATTTGTGTGCCGAACATGGAGTGACAATGAGACTTTCTGCAGATGACTGCGTGATTTATACAGCCGTGAACAGCTCTGGTGACCAAATGAAACTTCAGTCTTCTTTAAAAAACATTTCTGACTGGTGTGCAGCATGGGACATGCAAATTAACATATCGAAAACGGCGCATTTAAACATAACAAGAAAAAAATTCCTTTGTCTTACAACTACACATTATCTGGCTCCCCGATACCCCACGTAGCCAAAGCAAAATACCTGGGGATCACACTAACCCAAGACCTTAAATGGCATGCACACATCGAGAACATATGTAGCAACGCATTCAAGCAGCTTGGTTTTCTTCGCCGCAGACTAGCAATGGCTCCACCGCACGTGAAGTTAACAGCCTATAAAACATTAGTACGACCTATCCTTGAGTATGCAAACATAATCTGGGATCCCCATCAAGCGTACCTGATCGAAAAGTTAGAAACAATTCAGTCGAAAGCACTACGATTCATATATTCAAAATACTCATGTCATGAAAGCATAACAGCCATGCGCATCACTGCACAAATACAGATCTTGTTTTGTCGCCGGAAAACGACTGTAATGAAGTTCCTTTACAACATTTATCATCATAGATTAAACATACATAAGGAAGACTACCTGTTAACACTCCAGCGTCGATCCACCCGAGGTAACCATAACTATTGCATAAGACCATTCTTGGCGCGTTGCAACACGTTTAAATACTCGTTTTTTCCTAAGGCTATCGAAATGTGGAATGCGTTACCAAGTGAAATTGTTAACATTACTAACCCTGACAGGCATCGATAGATCGCCAAGTACTGCCTTAAACTTCAGCTCCAACACTGCCATATTTGTCTAGCACTATGCATACACTTCAATGTCAACGAAATGGAGTCTTCCCACTATGGAAGAAGCAAGCAAATTTACTGGCAGCTTCTTTTTTAATAAGGTAATGTACGCGCCATGTATATGGAACATGTTTGCTTGCCACTTATGATGTATTTCACGTAAGGTTTTGCAGATGTGTGCATACAGGCTCATCATTTGCTTATTATTCGGAAAATAAAAATAATTACTCAAGAGCACGTTATGACACTACGCTGTAATCATATGATGTTGTTAACTGACTTTTTCCTTGACTGTTTTTTAATCCAGCCAAAAAAGAATCTTTCTTTATTGCTTTGCATTTTACCGTTACGACACTAATGAACATGTGCACGCGGCGTCACCATAGCTTCATACCACGATTTCCAGTCATCTTTCGCTTTCTTTCCCTTTTCTCATTTGATCCCCGTCTGTATGTGCAAATTGGCCCCCCTGGGCATTGACAAGTTAACCTCCCAGCTATACTCCGTTCTTCTGTTTCTGTCTCTCTTTCTCAGAAATCTTTCGCGTTATGCAGGAGCCCTTTCGTGCGCTAGCGCATGAAAATTTAACAGACTATGTATGCCTTCCACTAAATTGGTTGTGTGTGTGTCTGTAACTGGGTTACACTTGGTTATATTTTCATGCGCTGGGGCGCAAAAGGCTCTTGCGAACGCGAAAGATGTCTCTCTCTCTGCGCTGCTTTCCGCGCTCCACACAACTCAAGTTAACACTTTAAGAACTTAGCAGGCTTGCTGACCTGATGGTAGCGGGGTTTAAAACGGCTGTTCAAAAAGGTGGACAGAAAAGCCAGTAGCTAAGACTAATTTTTGATATTCTGAGACTGGACATGGATCATGACGGATGCGCGGGCGCCGCTTAGCCAGTGCTGGAGCCACATCGCAAATCTGTCGATTCCATTGTTTACGACGGCGTTCTTAAACGTTTTAGTTCTTGCATTCAAATGCCGCTAATACGTGGATGTGAGAGGTCATCGGCGGTTACGAGGGGCAATGCCATTTTCCGCTCCTATTCTGTGCCAATCAACTGCGAATATTTCGTTGCCATTCTTTCTCTTCAGCTGTAACGTTCCTCGAGTCTCATAAACCCGTTCAGCCTTTCCGTGCGTAGCTGCTGTTGAATGTGCACTCGCCAGCAGGCTCCCGCAAACGCAATGCCACCTCACGACCGCGCTCTTGCTCGCGCCGGCCGTTCGCGCATGTATTGTTACTTTTGATAAAGACGGTATGGCATATGTCATCATTTTGATTTCAATCGCAAACTAGGCTTGCGACGGCGTTCTGAAGGGTAAAAGAAATAGAATGGCACCACCCGGAATACTGCAAATGAAACACATGTTTGATATAGAAGTTGTGAAATCTTCCACCACATGGAGGTCCATTAGTGATGCCGTACGCCATCGTTATGAACCCCGTCGCCTGTTGACAATCCCAACTGCATCTATTACAACTACAGCAATGGCAGACGGATTTCGCATTATGGGGCTAGTAAGACATTTGCGTTATTATGCCCATAGATTTCGTGTACACTATTTCAATAGACACGAGTATCGAGCTCAGTGACCGGAGGAACAAAGCGGATGCCGAAAAATTGTATCGTTTGGTTTACAAATACTTTTGTGTGGTTTGGTAAGCCCCAGGCCACAGAGAATTCAGATATTAACTAGAGTTGCACTCAACACCTTTAAATATCGGTGATTCGTCGATAAACATGCATTCGAACATTCTTGGTGACTGACGTAGCCGAAGCTAGCCACCGCCGGCGTTCAGATTCAGATGCAGTATATCGCTTTTGCTTCATTATCATGCAGTTAAACCATGCCGATAATACTGCGTGAAAAGATAAGTGCGTATCATCCCACGAGACAGGTAGATGATAATACACCGATGCACATAACCCTGTCCATTTATGCGCATTAGTTTATGGCAACATGCACAGTCTAGGGTAATGGTCATTTCCGGGGTAAAAAAAATAAAACGCTGAATAGGAAAGCGTACACTGTCAATCACACTTAGCGGGAAAATGCTTCCGCGTGATCATGCACCTGTGGAACGCCATTGCATTTAACTGGTCCGCGAATCAATGCTAAGCGACGCGCGAGAAGATTTACAACGATGCGGTGCTTCATGTTGACGGCCACTCTGCATCAGTTTGCTACCCGTTTGGGTACAATAGCGCTTCTCACGCGTGCAGCCCGCGGGGCCGGGTTCCTGTTTAGTATGATTGACTCCCCATGCGCGAAAAGAGAAATCCCACTGCGCGGACACACTGACAAGCTGCGTCGTTCCAAAGGCAGGGCTTGATTTTTCCCAACTACTGCCCTTGCGTCACCAGGGCACTCAAGTTGTATAGATTGGATTGTATAGATTGTATAGACTTTGTATAGACTGGATTGGCTGAAACTGAACGCGCGTCACCTGCTGATCGGACGCGGCGCACCAAAGAAAGCGAAACGTGCACACAATATTAAAGCATAACAATGGTTAGTCAGCCATAAATACAGTCAAAATAAAACGAAGGTTAAATGCTCCAAATATCAAACAGCCACAGCAAAAAAAAAGGCCTTAGCGCACCATAAAGACATCCAGACGAATTACCATAAAGCAATGCCTGAATGTAACGCCATCAAACAAAAACAACATAAAATGCAAAAGCTTTCTCCCGAAAGCTCACCCTGCTTATGATTGTTCATCGCATCGGCCCATCTAGCCGTCTATTATTTATTAAATGAGGTTTTCTGCGTTTATTTGTAGCGCTACTCCCACCTCTCAAAAAGGTAGTCATTGGGGATATGTTTACCCGGAAAGCAAAAATGTCAACGTTGAAAAAGATTAAAGAACGCTGGATATGTCGAGGAAACGACTTCTGCATGTAGATGAAATTTCAGAGACTCGCCGTTTCTTAATTTTGTTCCATTCACTTCATTCCAGTGTGGCTTTCGTTTCAGTTTTATTTCGCTTTGTTCTTTTTCTGTTAATCGTTAGTTTCTCCGCGCTTTCTCTTATAATTTCGTTTCCTCTTGTATATTCACCTTTCCCTCCAGTTTCTTTTTTCCCGTCTTTCTTTGCTTTATTTTTGTCGGTACTATTTTTTTTCCTTTCATATACAATTTGTGCCCTCCTCCTATGAGCGTCTTTTGTAATTTCTCCGTTTCTTCCTTTTACTTTCCTTCTTTTTTTTTCTCTTCGTGCGAACCAGTTTTTGCTTGTGCGCTGGTTGTAGAATGTTCAGCTATGTGTGAGCTTAAATGATAATGCATTCTAAACATTTCGGTGTGGATGACTTCCAGGGGACTTGCCAATTAACAACACCGTTCTTTTTTCCTAACTGGAGTCTCTGGGAACCTTTGGCCGAACTTTAACATTTATACGCAGTTGCCTTACTGATCATTTCGAAATAATAAACTTGGCCGACATTTTATTGCACCCAGCATCCATTAACCAATGTACGCCTCAGGGTTCAATTTTAGGACGACTGTATTTTTTAGCATGCATCAAGAATTTTTCTGGTTATTTCACCAAATCTAACTGCATTTTATGCGCTGATGACACTACATTATATACTAGTGACAGAAATATAAATGATCTAATCAAAACTTTGAAGCTGAACTAAAACTTACAGCTGACTGGTTTCAGGTAACTAGATTGAAATCAATCCTTTAAAGAAAAAGAAATTTTACGATGTTTAATTCGCAATCATAAACAGGCGATTAATATTGCTCTACTTTATTTGGATAACCAAATTATACCACTTTCTGAATGCACTGCATTTCTTAGTGTCCCACGAGACAAACATCTGAGATTTAGTATGCAGTCGGAATCATTGTCAGAATGGGCTTTTTGTATTGGGGTGCTTCTTAGAACACATCATTACTTTCAGCAACATATCCCCCGGGCACTTTTTTTAACATATTCACAATCAATTAACATACTGCATATCAACTTGGGGAACTGCATATCTCATTAATATATCAAGCATTCATCATTTACAAAATAGTGCAGTTCGAATATTTAGCTTTCCTCGGTCCTCTCCCCCCCCCCCCCTCCCCCTATACCGGAATCTTATTATCCTTTCTTTGCTGAGTCTGCTTCGCCACAACAGTTCTGCTAATGGTGATATTGTAATTACTGCTCTTTTTTCATCTTTGTTCAATTTTGCGGCAATTTGCTACTGCCCATAATTAACACTATCTATGACAAGCAAAACCTTCTGTTTTCAGCTATAACTATATGGAACTCACGGCCCTCATGCGCTAAAACAGATCAGTGTCCAGGTTTTTCAATAATAACGTCAAAGCAATAGCGGCTGTGACTCAGTGCTAAAGTGGTGTCTCTTCCTGTGCAGATCCTTGGATGCATCGACAAGCTGGTTTCATGGAACAATACTCCAAGTGGCGTCATCTGCGCATGCTTCGCAGACGGGTCATCGACTTACGAGCAGCATGCTGAAACCTTCGCCAGTGCATCGCCCCTGTGTGCCATAGCTACGGCTTGCCGGGTGGATCAACGGCTCGGCTCCTGAGTGTTCCATGGAACTTTGGTGCTTGTGAGCGCACCGTCGACTTCGGGAGCAGCGCGACGTCACCAGCCAAGAGCTTAAAAGCGCCATACGAGATCTCGTTCTTCAGTGGACAAAGCAACAGCGGCTGTGACACAATGCTAAAGCACTGTCCCTTCATTGTGCAGGTATGTTACCTTGAGAATACTCGGTGCCTAAAATCAGACAATCGATCATTGCTGCTGTTTCTTTGCCCACAAGACGCAGTTGGTTTGTGTTGGAACGCCATGTATTATATCAGCCACCTATTGTTGAGTGGAGACGTGGAGCTCAATCCAGGACCTCCTTAATCTGACCCCCCAACGAAGCCCGGAAACTTATCAAAATGTAATCAGCCTAATTACAGCACTTCTGTACTGTCCACGTGCTCTGCAAAGACCGCTCAACAATCGGCTGCTGTAACGTGTCCAACTGAAACTGATAACATTGTGACCATGCATGCCGAAGTTGTTGAACGACACAAGCATATGGCTGAGGACCGTGGCAATATTAAGCCATTCCAAGCATTCGTTAACTCACGTTTTGATATGCTTGAAACCCGCGTGGCTGCAATTGAAGCGTCACCATCTAGCTTAACAGTTAGCGCGTTCCGAAATTAAAACACTAACTAGAACTGTGGCTCGGTTGGTTGAAAAGAATGAGGACCATGATAACCGATCCAGTCGCAACAATATTGTTACGTTAGGCGATCCATGCGCTCATATGCGCATAAGAAGGAAAAAGAAGAATCTCGGTAGTTTTTGGTGAAGACTACGACGACGTTCAAGCAGTGTGGGCTGCTGGTGCCTGCAGGAAAGGCCTGTTGTGTGAAAGCCTTGTCTTCTTGTCCTAGCCGTTCGCCATCGCCTCGAGCCTACCGTACCCGATCACCTACTCCTCGCCGCAGCTTGTCCCCAACGTACCAAGGCCCCTACTCGGGAAACTAGGGAACGCAGCGCCCGGACGTGGCGCTGTGTTACCAACCCGGACAGCCAATTGTGTTTCGACCATCGCACCACGCAGCAATTTGATCAATGCCCTCGTAGATAGAGTCCCTGTTCCCGCTCTCATTGACACTGGAGCCCATATTTCAGTCCTTAGCTCTTCGTTCCGCCAACGCCTCAAAAAGTTCTTGCGTCCGCTAACACCTCTGCAGTTCGTGTTGCTGATGGCAACACCGCTACCATCATCGGAATGGGCACCTCGCGCGCTAGCATCGCCGGCCACCACGTCCCTGTGCTCTTCGCCGTCCTTACTACTTGTCCTCAAGCCTTCATTTTAGGCCTATACTTTTTATCAGCCCATTCCGCTTTTATTGACTGTTCCTCCGGACGTCTGCGCCTAGCCCTGGTCCATTGTGTTCACGATCCTAGTGCTGACCATTCCCAGCCTCGCCTCCGCTTAAGTACATTTACTCGCCTACCTCCCGAGGCGGCAGTATACGTGCCCATGTAACCTTTTCCTTCCCTTCCTGACGGCGACTACGTTGTAAACCCCATCACCGACGTCGCTCTACAGCGCAATATCGTCCTACCTTATAACATTGTGCACGTCGCGAATAACCACACCTACATTCCCGTACTCAACTTTAGCATGTCTTCGCAAGTTCTCCCGGAGAGAGGTTTTCTTGCCGAGCTCTCACCTTTGTCCAGCTTTACTATATCAGCAGTACTGTCTGACCATGACGCCGAGGTACCTGCCTAACCAGTCCCGTCACAAAGCCCGGAGGACCGCATCTCAGCTATGGTTGCCTCTGGCCTGCGTCCCGAATAGGGCAGAGCCTGTGCCGGCCTTTTGCGGTCATACAGCGACATTTTTTATTTCGGTCACGGATCCCTGGGCCAAACGTCTGTCGTTACACATCGCATCGATACTGAGATGCCCGCCCTATTCATCTACGGCCTTACAGAGTTGCTCTTTGCGAACGCTGGATCATTCAAGAATAAGTGGAGAAAATGTTGGCCAGCAACATTATTGAGGCGTCGAGCAGCCCCTGGGCGTCTCCGGTAGTACTCATCAAAACAAAGACAACAGCTGAAAGTTATGCGCAGATTATCGACACCTAAATAAGATAACAAAGAAAGACATGTACCCTCCTGCAAGGATCAAAGACGCCCTCGACTGCCTGCATGGTACCAGAAACTTCTCTATTAACCTCAGTTCTGTATATTGGCAGATCTCTGTTGACGAAAGAGATCGCGAAAAGTGCTTTTGTCACCCCGGATTGCCTCTATCAATTCAAGGTGATGACTTTCGGCTTATGTAACTCCCCTGCGACCTTCGAGCGCTTGATGAACTCGTTACTACGCGGGTTCAAATGGAACACATGTCTGTGCTACCTCGATGAGGTCATCGTATTTTCATCAACATTTGAGGGCCACCTCCATCGTGTTTTGGTTATTCTTGGCGTCTTCCGAAGAGCTCGCCTTCAGTTGAACTCCAAGGAGTGTAGCTTAGGTGGCAGGGAACCGATGTCCTAGGATATTTAGTCAACACCCATGGCATCCAGCCGGACCCCGACAAAATTCGCGAAATTCTCGATGTAAGTGGTTTTCCTATCCCGAAATCTCGCAGCGACGTGCATAGCTTCCTCGGACTTTTCTCATATTTCCTGCGATTTGCACCAAACTTCGCGGAAATTGCCCGCCCACTTACGCAGCTTCTGAAAAAAGAGGTCGCCTTTTCGTGGGGCCACGAACTATCGGCCGCCTTCGCCGCTATTATTCTCCGCCTAACCGGTCCGCCGGTGCTGGCTCACTTCAATCCGTCAGCGCCCACAGAAGTAAGCACTGACGCAAGTGGGGATAGAATTGGTGCCGTTCTCGGAAAACATCAGCTCGTTTCCCCTCGCGTCATCGACTATGGCAGCCGACTCGACTCCTTTCTGCGGCCGAACAGTATTATTCCTTGACTGAACGTGAGTGCTTAGCCCCAGTTTGGGCCATTACGAAGTTCCGCTCTTACTTGTATGGGTGGCCATTCACAGTAGTCACTGACCACCGCGCATTGTGTTGGCTTTCTACACACAAAGACCCTACTGGCCGCCTTGGGCGTTGGCCTTGCGCTTACAGGAGTACAATATTTCAGTGGTCCCTGTCCCATCATCCATTCGACCCACCAAGCCAACTTGATTGTGACAATGATGCTTGCGTGCTCTCTATTTCTGACTTCTCCAATATTCGCCGTGAGCAACGCCAAGACCCTCAGCTTCGCAAAATTATCAATCGCCTTAGCGCCGATCGCCATGACCATTCCCTTCGTTTGTTTGTGCTCCATGACGGCAGCTTATACCGGCACAGTATGCGATCTGATGGCCCCGACCTTCTACTAGTAGTCCCTCAGCACCTACGCACAGCCGTCCTTGAACAGCTTCACGACGTTCCCACAGCGGGTCGTCTGGGCGTCTCTCGCACATACGACAGTGTGCGCCGTCGGTTCTTTAGGCCTGGCCTATACTGCGCAATCCGGTGTTACGTGGCTTCTTGTGACCGCTGTCAACGCCGGAAAACAATTAGTTTACCAGCTGGACTTCTGCAAACGATCGACATCCATATAGACCCATTTTCTCGAGTGGGTCTGGATCTTTTAGGGCCTTTTCCACTGTCCGCACCGGGGAAGAAATGGATTGCGGTGGCCACCGATTACACCACACGCTACGCGGTCACACGAGCAATACCAACCTGTTGAGCAACTGATGTCACTCTTTCCCTCCTCAACGATGTTATACTCGTCCATGGAGCTCCCCGCCAACTGCTCACCGACCGTGGCCGTTGCTTTCTTGCGCGTATAGTCGACGAGATCCTAAGGTTGTGCAACGTTCGTCATTCTATGACAACTGCCGACCATCCACTGACGAACGGGCTTACCGAGAGCCTTAACCGGACATTGAATGACTTGCTGTCAATGTACGTTTCTGATGATCACCGCGACTGGGACATAATGCTGCCGTTTGTGACATTTGCATACAATCCGTCGCGTCACGGCACTACTGGCAACTGCCCCTTCTATCTTCTATACGGCCGTGAACCTCTGCTTCAATTTGATAGTCTGTTTCCTTCTGTCACCACTGCCAGCTCACGCTCGTGACGCCATAGCCCGAGCTGATGCTGCCGGCGTTGTTGCTCGCAACCGACTCGCAGCCTCCCAGCACTCCCAGAAACATCGCTGTGATTTCTGTCATCGCAACATCCATTATTCTTGCGGGTTTCTCGTGCTGCTTTGAAACCCAGCTCGCCGCGTTGGCTTCTGGGAAAAATATTTGCCCCGTTATACAGGACCCTACCGTATTTAACAAGTCACTGCAGTGACATACGAAATTGCGCCCTTGCATTCCGCACGTCATACCTCTACATCACGCACCAAAATGGTTCACGTTGCACGCCTAAAGCCGTACTACACGAACCCTGGTTTGGACGCTAGTACGCACCGGGATGGTTCGTTTCAGCCGGCGGGTAGTTTTACGTTAGGCGATCCATGCGCTGATATGCGCATAAGGAAAAGAGAAGAATCTCGGTAGTTTTTGACGAAGACGACGTTCAAGCAGTGTCAGCCCCCTCAAACCCCCTAACGTAGAGCGTTGCCACAGACCTGGTCGAAAGCGGAAAGAGCATCCACACCTAGTTATTCTCAAGCTACTGGACCGGGAAAAGTCTTTGGTCAAGAAAAATGTCTCAAAACCTAAAGGGTCTGATTATTACATAACTGAAGATTTTTCACCCAATGTTCGTGCTATTAGGAAAAGAATTTCGGATGCTTCTTCACATCTTCGATGACAGGGTTATGAGGTCAAACTGAGCTATGATCATGCTTTTATCGACGATGTTCGCTACATTAGCGACAGTGTGTCTAATGCTCTTATCAGAGACCCGAAATTTTTGAATTTTAACACTTGCCTGTCGCAATCTCGAGATTCCTGGCCTGCAGATAAAAAAAAAATCTTCCACTGGTCAGGCTACGACGCCAGAAGGTAGCGCCACATAGGACTGTGTGAGGGGCAGTGGATTGGCATCTGTGACTGCGCATCCCATTTCAGTTCTTTACACCAACATACAAAGTGTTCTACTGAAGCGCGATGAACTTATCTCTGTTGCTGATTCAGCTGACGCTGATATTGTGTTAATAACCGAAAAGTGGCTTTCGTCAAAGGTTGATGACTGAACATGTGATTTGCAAAAAAAGATTTAATATATACCGATTTGACAGAGGGCAGCCATGTGGCGGAGGTGTTATGATTGCAGTTGCGGACCACCTTGTTTCGTCATGCGTGAATATTGTGACCGATTTGGAAATGATATGGGTCGAACTTCGTGTGTCTCTTAAGAAACTGATTTTGGGAATTTGCTATCAGCCACCATCGTATGGCCGTACTTTTGTAGATGAACTACATTATGCTATCAATATGATTGTTGTACGCTTTCTTGACGTTCCTGTCATTTTAGTCGGCGATTTCAACTACCTATCCATTGTGTGGTCAAACTCATCTGCTTATCCTAGCCCTTTCTCGACCAAATGCAGTTACGTTCTTCACATGTGTGCAGATTTTAATCTATCATAACTTATCACTGAACCAACCCGCACTGTCTCATCATCGTCCAGCGTGTTAACCAACTCACGCTGGCGTGCTGAACTTTTACTCAAGACGATTCACTAACACAAAACAAGACTGTAACGTGCGCGAACTTTCAACTGTTTCTTACAAGTACTTCTATCCTTATACAAACACATACAAAGAAAACATGTACAAACACGTATCAGAAACAAGTTTATAAGTGCAATTCATCAAATCCTAACCCTTGAGGCACCGCTTTCCATCACGCTGCCTGTTAACAGCTTGATCTCTCTTCACGTCAGAGCTATCGACGGATCGCTTACGCATTCCGTGGAAGCGGCCCGTGACATTTCATATGCTTCAAAGATTATTCTTTATCGCCGGTCTGTGAAATGTCCGATTACAGCTGTTTCCTCGAATATTGGGATGCATGTTTTACAGCTATAACGTGCTTGGTGAGGTTGCTTGGGTGGTTATTTTTGCCGCAGTACCTGCTATGTTCATCCAATGTTATTTTTATGCAACTTTCAGTCTTGCCGATGTATCTCCTGCCGCATGACAGAGGGATGCTGTACACAACACACTTATCACAGCTTATGATCTTCTTTTGGTGGTCGATTCCGCATGTTGTGCTAACTCTCCTTTTCCTATTCCGGGAGTTAACTTTTCTGCACATTCATGTTAGTGTCGGGTGGGGGGGGTGAAAATAGAAGGGGGTTCCATGTTTTTAACAAGCGTTGAGGTGCCGGCTAGTTGGTAATACATTTTGGAATAACAGCGCGTAGGACGAGGACGAAGATAGAAGGACACAAACACAGCGCTGACTGACAACTGATTTAATTCCAGAAGTTTGCTGAACAATTCCAGAAGTTTGCTGACAACTGAAGTTTAATTCCATGTTTTGCTGCAAATTTCTTAAGTCGGTGCGATACCTTGTTTGCGTACGTTACCACGACTGGCCTCGCCCTTTCTTTTTCCTTCGTTTTCCCAGTTTCTGGTCCGATTACCTCTTTCATCAACTTCTCTACTATTGCACCAATCAAATGTTCGGGAAAGCCACTTGCGGCAAGCCTGTACACTTGCAGATGTACACTTCTTCCCATTTCGAGATCACATGATTTCTTAACGCACTGTCGGAGGGAAGAGTATGCTACACTCCTTTTTACAAGCTTAGATTGACATGTGTCATATCTCATTATTGGCTTTTCACATTTAGTTCTTTACATCCAGCATGTATCATTCGGGCACAAGTGTATTTCAATGTCATGGAACCTGATAGTGGAGTTTTCCGGCATTTCATGCGTTAATTCTAAACCTGCGAACACCTTTATAAATATCCGTTATACAGGACCAATATCAAGCGACTTGAATATACGGTAGGGCAAACAAAGTAGAAAGTCATCCACATACCGGATACATTCTACAAACCCAAGTGCCTCTAGCTCATTTATCAGCGTACGGTCGCCTTTCGCCATGTACAGATTAGAAATCAAAGGCGTTTTTCAGGAACCTATGCAGATCCCGTCTCGTTGGCCGTACGCTATGCCATCATGCTCGACAAACAACGAAGTCATGTACACACGCAGTAATTTAAAAAAAACCACGTGCACTAATTCCACATTGCTTCTCAAATTTTATAACCCCATACTCGTTTATGCACTCCTCCACTGCTGTGAGTTTGGCTTTTTCGCAGAATGTTATAAAACACGTCACTAACATCGATAGATAGGCATCCTACAGGTTCATTTTGCTTGAAAAATGCAATAATTTTCTCTGATCTTGGCCCCATGAACGGGTCATTGATGGGGGAGCGTGGATAGGCTTGTCTGAAGATACTTGGCTACATGCCTTTGCCATGTGCTCCGGTTCTCGACGATCATTCGGAACGCGACCCTTCCTTGTGAATCTTCACGGCAAAGAACGGTCTCAGTGAAAGCTCACTACTTCTTTCACCTCATCACTAAACTTATCAAGACCCATACGTCCACAAGTCATCGCCACCCCAAAGCGTACCTGGTTAAAGTGTTCCTCACAGAGGTCCCTTGGCTCGAAGTTACTGTTGATGGCTTCCAGAGCTTTCCGGTCATAGTCACCCTTGTTCATGACCACGAATGTTGCTGTCTTGTGGGATAGCAATAGTCTAAGATTCCTCTGCTTCAAGAACGACTGTTTTTCCCTCGACGCACCCTCTATTCTTTGGTCTTGACTATCTCGGGATGCACTGCAGTCTTTCAGGCACACAAGAGTCCTTCTGGTTAGCAGGCGTCCGGTCCGCGACTGCGTGACATTGCTGATCAGCTGCAGAGACTTCATGTGCGGCTGCGGTGCGAAATTGAGGCCTTTATCCAGAGTCGTGGTCTGTATGCCTGGTAGCTAGAAATATGAAAGGTTGACCCAAACGCATCATTGCCGTTTCCCTTTCTCTCTGCGTGGTAGCTTTCCGATAGGGCTACATTCCATTGCTGCTCTCAGCTTTGCTCGGCCAAGTTCAGGAAGTACAATGTCATGAGATGGGAGGGGATGATCAAGTCGGAGAGTAATAATGGAATATAGCCATGGGAAAGCTACCGCGCAAGAGAAAAGGAAACGGCAATGATGCGTTTGGGTCAAGCTTTCAGACTGCTAGCTACCAGGCATAGCGACCGCGACTCTGGATTAAGGCCCGAAGTTCGCACCACAGCCGCACTTGAAGCCTCTGCAGCTGATTAACACGGTTCACGCAGTCGAGGACCGGGCGCCAGCTAACCAGAAGGACTCTCGTGTGTCTGAAGCACTGCATCGCATCCTGAAATACTCATCACCCAAGAATAGAGGGTGCGCCGAGGAAACAGTGTATTCCTTGAAGCAGAGGAACCTTAGACTGTTGTTATCAGACAAGAAAGCAATATTCGTGGTCATGAACCAGGATGACTATGACCCGAAAACTCTGGAAGCCATCAACAGTCACTTCAAGGCAACGGACGTTTGTGAGGAGCTCCTCAACCAGGCACGCTTGGGGGTGGCGAAGAGTTGTGGACGTATGGGTCTTGATAAGCTAGGGATTGAGGTGAAAGGAAGTAGTGAGCTTTCACTGAGACCATTCTTTGCCGTGAAGGCTCACAAGAAAGAGTCGCCGTTCCGAATGATCGTCGAGAGCCGGGGCACATGGCAAACACATGTAGCCAAGTATCTAAAGGTACACTTATCCGCGATCCCCATCAATGACCCATTCATGGGGCCAGGATCGGAGGAAAGTTTTGCATTTTTCAAGCAAAATGAACCTGTAGAATGCCTATCCATTGATGTTAGACATGCTTCATAACATTTCGCAGGAAGCCGCAATCATAGCAGTGGAGGAGTGCATAGACCAATATGCGGTTATAAAATTTGAGAAGCAGTGTCGAACTAGTGCATGCGGCTTTTTGGAATTACTGCGTGTGTACTTCACTTCGTTGCTTGTCGACCATGATGGCATAGTGTACGGCCAACGAGACGTTATCTGCGTAGGCTCATGCATAGCGGCTTTGATTTGTAATCTGTACATGGCGAAAGGAGACTGTACACTGAGAAATGAACTAGAGGCCCTTAAGTTTGAAGCATGTTTCCGGTATGTGAATGACCTTCTACTTTCTTTGCCCTACCGTATGATCAAGTCGCTTGATATTTGTTCTCTAATACGGTAGGGCAAAGTAGAAAGTCATCCACATACCAGAAACATTCTACAAACCCAAGGGCCTCTAGATCGTTTCTCAGCATACGGACGCCTGTTGCAATGTACAGATTAGAAATCAAACGCGCTATGCATCAGCCTTTGCGGATCTCGTCTCCTTGGCCGTACACTATGCCATCATGCTCGACAACCAACGAAGTCATGTACACACGCAGTAATTCCCAAAACCACATGCACTACTTAAACACTGCTTCTCAAATTTTAAAACCCCATATTTGCCTACGCACTCCTCTTGTGCTGTGAGTGCAGCTTTCTGCGGAATGTTATAAAACATGTCTAACATCGATGGATAGGCATCCTACAGGATCATTTCGCTTGAAAAATGCAATAATTTCCTTCGAACCTGGCACTATGAACGGGTCATTGATGGGGATCGCGGATAGGTGTGCCTGAAGATACTTGGCTACATGTATTTGCCATGTGCCCCGTTTCTCGACGATCATTCGGAATTGAGACACTTCTCTGTGAGTCTTCACGGCAAATAATGGTCTCAGTGAAAGCTCACGACTTCCTTTCACCTCAATCCTTAGCTTATCAAGACCCATACGTCCACAATTCTTTGCCACCCCCAAGCATACCTGGTTGAAGCGCTCCTCA
Source organism: Amblyomma maculatum (assembly GCF_055883805.1). Classification (NCBI taxonomy): domain Eukaryota; kingdom Metazoa; phylum Arthropoda; class Arachnida; order Ixodida; family Ixodidae; genus Amblyomma; species Amblyomma maculatum. The sequence goes on from NW_028146737.1 coordinate 899,808, forward strand.
CAGAGGTCCGTTGCCTTGAAATGACTGTTGATGGCTTCCAGAGCTTTCCGGTCATAGTCACCCTTGTTCATGACCACGAATCTTGCTTTCTTGTCTGATAACAAGAGTCTAAGGTTCCTCTGCCTCAAGACGACACTGTTTTGCCCTTGGCGCATCCTCTATTCTTTGGTCTTGAGTATTTCAGGATGCACTGCAGTCTTCCAGACACACGACAGTCCTTCTGGTTAGCTGGCACCCGATCAGCTTCTGTGTGCACCATGCTGATCAGCTGCGGAGGCTTCATGTGTGGCTGCGAGGCGAACTGTGGGCCTTTATCCAGAGTCTTGGTCACTATGATTTGTAGCTGGTAGTCTGAAAGTTTGACCCAAACGCATCATTGCCGTTTCCTTTTCTCTTGTGTGGTAGTATTTCCTAGAGCTATATTCCATTATTGCTCTCCAATTTGATCATCCCATCCCGTCTCATGAGAAGGTACTTCCTGAACTTGGCCGAGCAAAGCGGAGAGCAACCATGGGATATAGCCCTCGAAAAGCTACCACGCAGAGATAAAACAAAACAGCAATAATTCGTTTGGGTCAACCTTTAAGACTGCCAGCTACCAGGCATAGTGACCATCACTTTGGAAAAAGGCCCCAAGTTAGCATCGCAGCAGCACATGAAGCCTCTGCAGCTGATCATCTTGGTGCACGCAGTCGTCGTGGACCGGGTGCCAGCTAACTAGAAGGACTCGCATGTGTCTGAAGGACTGGAGTGCATCCTGAAACACTAAACTCCAAGGAATAGAGGGTGCGCCGAGGGAAAAACAGTGTCTTCCTTGAACCAGAGGAATCTTACTCGGTTGCTATCAGACAAGACACCTAGATTCGTGGTCATGAAGAAGGATGACTAGGACTGGAAAGCTCTGGAAACCATCAACAGTAATTTCGAGGCAACGGACCTCTGTGAGGAGCACCTCAACCAGGTATGCTTGGGGGTTGGCGAAGAGTTGTGGATGTATGGGTCTTGATAAGCGAAAGATTGAGATGAAAGGAAGTACTCAGCTTTCACTGAGACCATTATTTGCCTTGAAGACTCACAAGGAAGAGTCGCCGTTCCGAATGATCGTCGAGGACCGGAGCACGTGGCAAAGGCATGTAGCCAAGTATCTTCAGGCACACCTGTCCGCGTTCCCCATCAATGACCCTTTCATGGTGCCAGGATTGGAGGATATTATTGCATTTTTTCAAGCAAAATGAACCTGCAGGATGCCTATGCATCGATGTTAAAGGAATGTATTATAACATCCTGCAGAAAGCCGCACTCACAGCAGAGTAGTAGTGCATAGACTAACATGGGGTTATGAAATTTAAGAAGCAGTGTGGAATTTTGGAATTACTGTGTTTGTACATGACTTCTTTGTTTGTCGAGCATGATGGCATAGTGTAGGGCCAACGAGACGGGATCTGCATAGTGTTTCTAATCTGTACATGGCGAAATCGACCATGCGCTGAGAAATGAGCTAGAGCCTTTGGGTTTGTATAATGTTTCCGGTATGTGGATGACTTTCTACTGTGTTTGCCCTACCGTAGGATCAAGTCGCTTGATATTCGTCCTGTATTACTGCAATTTAGAACGGTGTTCGCAGGTTTAGAATTTACGCATGAAATGCAGAACTCCACTATCAGGTTCCTCGACATTGAAATACACTTGTATCCGGATCATACATGCTGGATGTACAGAACTAAATGTGAAAATACAACATACAAAAGGACCACATAAATTCGAAATTTTTGTTAAATACAAAGGCGTACTCATCCAATGTCCTGTCTAAACCTTTTGAGCAGTCGCTTGTTACAGGCTGCCTACCCGATGACTGCAAGGTTGGAAAAGTAATTCCTCTGCATAAGTCTGGCGATAAACACTGTCCTAAAAACCATCGTCCCGTATCGCTCACCTGCATACCATGCAAGATCATGGAATAGGTCATCTTCTCTCATCATGCTACATTTTTTTTAACTAATTCTTTTTTCAGTAATTTTCAGGATGGTTTTCGAAAAACATTCTCCTGTGAGACCCAGCTTCTATGCTTCACTCATGACCTCCATTGCATTGTTGACGGTGGTTCGTTGGCAGACTGCATATGCCGGGAGTTTTGTAAAGCTTTTGATAAAGTCTCACATGAATTACTTCTCTTTAAACTAGGCAGATTGAACTTAGATGCTTTCATGGCTTCACTCTTTTCTTGCTAATCAATCTCAGTTCGTTACAGCAAATAATACCGACTCTAAGTTTTCCCGAGTTGATTCAGGTGTGCCGCAAGGTTCAGGCTTGGGACCCTTGCTTTTCCTCATACATAAATGACTTTCCGGTAAACCTTACTTAATCAATTTCTCTCTTTGCGGATGATTGTGTTATCTATCGTAAAATTAACAATGGTCATGACGTCTCTATATTACAATCCGATTTAGCAGAATTTCTGAATGTTGTCAGCGCTGGAATATGAAGCTTAACACAAAAATGTGTAAACATACGCGTGCCACTCGAGTTAGCACATCAGCCCCTTCGTACTACCTCAACACTGGTCCTCTTTAATCTGTCTCTTCATAGAAATATTTAGGTGTTCACATAACTAATAACTTATCATGGAAATGGCATGTTCGTCACGTAGTTAATAATGCTAACCAAACTCTTGGCTACTTCAGAAGAAACTTTTCATTTTGTCCTAGCGCGCTAAAACTTCTCCTTTACAAAAATTTGTTGGTCCAAAACTGGAGTTTGCAGCTTCTGTCTGGGACCCAAGCGTCGTTTTACTCATTACTGAACTAGAAAGTGTGCAGAATCGCGCATATTCCTTTTCATTGTCTAGCTATTATCGCACTTCTAGCGTGACTCTCATGAAATCTTCACTTTCATTGCCTCTTCTAACAGAACGCAGAAGAGTACTTCGGCTAAGTTTGTTTCATAAGATTTTTTCCTATAATACATATCTCAGACAGAAACTTCTAACGCAACCGTCATACACTTCTTCACGCATTGATCACCGTCACAAAGTAGGAAATCCATTATGTCGCACCAAATACTGCCATGACTCCTTCATTCCAGACACTTCTAACAGTTGGAATCGCCTTCCTTGTGCTATTGCCGAAATTACAGATGCCGTTTATTTACGTACAGCTGTTACTAACCTTTTTTGCTCCAGTGTTTAACATACTCTTGCTGCCGTTTTTCGGTGCTTTTTCTTGTTAAACATCTATGCTTGGCTGCGTTGCTGTTGATTTTGTATTTTTATATCTTGTTGCGCAGTCGTTATCATTTACTGTATAATGACAAATTATTTTTGTGTTATTTTTTACTGTATTGGGTTTTTTATTTTTTGTGTTCACCCCAACTCTCCTCTGTAATGCTCTTGGGCCCTGGGGGTAAATAAATAAATGTAAAAAGCGTTTTTATAAGCCAAGTTATAACCAGACTGTTGAGCTTTTCTTTTTTATTTTATTGATGTATCGTTGCTCTTGTTGTTCATGGATTTACCATACCGATACTTTCAGCGTTATCACAGCATTAAATCTTAGAAATGCTACAGAACCTTTAATCGGAAACATCATTCATAATATAATCGCCGCCGAAACACAGGGGCATACAATTAAACTCTGTTGGGTACTAAGCAACGTTGGAATCAGCGGCAATAGGAGCTGATGCATGTGCTGCAGCAGCCCGTCATACTAAAATACAGCCAGTCTACATACCACATAAAGATGTTCTAAGAGTTGTAAAGAGAAAACTGAGAGCAAAATGGCAGAGCTCATGGAACAACAAAATAAATAATAAATTGCACCTTGTCAAGTAGATCGTTGAAGAATGGAAATCGCGCAGTCACCAAAAACGCTTCATCGAAGTCATTTTATGTCGCCTTGGCATCGAACACACCCTTCTGACACACAGCTTCATTCTAATGAAAGACGAAAGACCTCTCTGTGAAAGATGCGGAGGTGAACTAACAATAAACCACGTCCTACTTTCGTGCGCTGAACTAAAGAAGTGAACGAAAAAAAGTGAAGGAAGGAAAAAAAGGAAAAAGTGCAAAATTGCTTTATACAGCTGCGAGTAAAGTTCGAGCCTGCTTACAGCGGTAAGCAACTCTCGACGAGAGATGAACCTCAAAGAAAAGAAAAAAAAATATATGTGGGACAGTACAATGGTGAGATACTTTCAGGTTTTCGCTTAAAGGTGTGAGCGCCAAGCATGAAGGTTTTTACGAGAAGTTTGATGTGGAGGGTATCAAACAAGCGGGGGGAAAAAAAAGAGGGGGGAAAATAAAAAAAAAAACCGAGGAAAACTGTCAAGGGATAATGATTGATATATGTGCTTAGCATTAAACTTGCTGGGCTCGTAATGACGACATTGCCCTATTGTTTTCATTTATCCCAGTATTAAGTGTTCTAAACTTATACATAAAGTATGACTCACGCTGCTCCCGTTCCATGTATTATTGAATCCCCGCTGAAGAACTGTTAGTTTGACTGAGTCGAATGAGTGCTGTTTCTGGTTGATATGTTTTGAAAAAGGAAGGTTGGGCAGAGAGCGGACATCAGCACGGTGATAATTAAACCGCATTCGTATAGGGGCAGCTGTCTGGCCAATATACTGCATTCGGCATACATTGCATTCTAGGAGATACATTACTTTTGAGGCATCGCAATCAAAGTTACCATCTATTCTCCACTTAAAATTTGACGTTGTGCTTGTTGCGCAGCTTGATGTCTGCATGTGCCTGCACACCCGGAATCTACTCTTTCCTCAAGGCCGGCACCCCAACCGCGGGTTATTACCTATTTTTCAGTGGACTAGGATGTTGCGAATGTTTTTCGGTCGTCTGTAGAGAACCTGGGGAGGAGTCGTGAAAGTATTGGAGAGACGAGCGCTCTGTTCTAGAACGTTGAAATGTTTCTTTAGGATTCTGTTCACGTTGGGGGGGTTACTCGTGTAGGGAGTACCAGGCTTGTTCGACGGTCTATGTTTTCCTTTCGTGGACGTCCCTCCAGAATTTCCTCTCGGTTGAGTTCATATGCCTTTTTTATGGCGTCGTCAACAATATCTGGCGGGTATCGTTGTTTAGTCAGGACTTTCCGCATACGTTTGCGTTTGGTGCGAAGTCCTGATATTGGGAACAAATTCTTTTGAATCGATGAGCCTGAGAATACGGAATGCTTGTTTTTGAGTGATAAGGACGACAGCTTTGTGCGTATTGTTGTCGGACCGGGGGTTTTCTGTATACGCTAGTGGAGAGCGAACCTTCATAAACCGCAATTTCAACGTCTTCAAAGTTAATTTTGTTTTGGGAATATGTGTGCGTGAAGGATATGCTAGGATGGAGGAGATTGAAGTTTTCAATGAAATGTAGGAGTGATTGTTCTGTGTCAGTCCAAACTAAGAAAATATCATCCAAGCAGCATTTGTATAGGATGTGCTTAATAGGGGAAGTAAGTAAAAATTCAAATTCAATGCTATGCATGAAGATGTTAGCATAAGTAGGGGCCATTTTTGTACCCATGGCGGTGTCGTTAATTTGTAAGTAGTGTTCATTGTCGAATTCAAATTTGTTGTATTCTAGAACTAGTTTCGTCAATACCTCTAGGACTTCTGGAGTTGGGATCCTACCTCACTATTCTGATTATAGGCCTCAATTAGAGCTTTGATTCTGTCGGAATGCGGGATATTTGTATATAGAGAGACTACATCTAAGGTTACAAGGAAGGCCCCCTGAGGACGATTTACCCCTGCTATTTCGCGAAGGAAGTGGTTGGTGTCATGTATGTGGGATAGGTGTGTTTCAGGTATGTGTCCAATTAATGTGTCAATGTAACTGGAGATTGGTTCTGTGATTGTGCCGATGCCGGATACTATAGGGCGGCCAGGGTTAACCCTTCTATGAATTTTCGGAAGCATGTAGAATCGGCCCGGCGACGGGTGTGATGCGGTCAGGGCTTTGCATAATCGCAGAAGATGTCCCCACTTTTTGCGAGCTCATCTAGAGTCCCTGTAAGAAGTTTTGATGCTTTAGAGTGGGGTCCGCTTTTAGGTGTTTATAAAATTTAGTGTTACAGAGTTGTCTAATTCCTTCCTCAATATTGTAACGTGGTGGTGACCAGGGTCGCTGACACAAATGAAGGCACAGGCTTGATGGTACTTAAATTACCTCTTTATTGGGCTGACTTGCAACCGCAAAAGAACTAAGCAACTCGGCGGCGGCGATAGCAACAAACGTGCTGGTCGATCGTCGAACAAAGAATGTCCGTCACACTCATCAACGCTCAATTTAAAGGCTGCCCAGAACAATCTAGATAACGTCGCAAACAGCTACCAGCACGGGCTGGAACATTGTGGAAAGACACCCGAGTGGCCGGAACCTTCGAGACAGATCTCGGTGCATCTTGTGCTACAACGAAACTGATAAAGGTGTGACTCGCGACATCGAGCAATAACAAGCAAAGTTTACGGAACTGATACGCGGTCCAGAATCAGAGTGATAAGCCTGAATGCCGGCGGCTGTTAAAAAAACAACAAATACAGTTTTGAAGGCTTCGCCATAGAGAAATTGATTGGTAAAGAGCGGTCACTCGGCAAAAACTGGTCCCAGAAAATGACGCGCGACTTTTTGCGCTGCCGTCGATTGATGAATGGCGGCACCAATGCGCGGACGCGCGCGCGACGGCACTCGCTGCAGCGGTAGCCCGATGGAGCGCTAGGAGACAAGAAGTTGTCGAGGGGAGCGGTTGTGTGCTCGTGCCTCGCCGCGCTTGTGCGGCACAGACCTCTTGTGGGCTGCTGCGCGGAACGACAGCGGTTTGGAACGATGGCAAGGTGAGCAACGTTTTTTTGCTTAACTACGCTGCCTTTCAAGCAGTTTACGCTGTCCATGCCGGCCGGGACTTTGTTGTCAAACTGTGCAGTATTTCAGGCAGTTTAGCTCAGTACGGCGGCGACTGCGCTTCACAAAGTCGCAAGTGAAGGGCAAGCTAACAGGCATGACAAGGCGTGCTGACCGCCGCGGTGACGTGACATGGCGATTTTGCGAACGGCTAGTTTTGCGTGGCGTCGCGTTTAACAGGGCAACCGCAAGGTGTGAAATGTTTCATTCTTGTCAAACTGCGAGACATTTCGGGCAGTTTAGCTCAGCACGGTGTTCTGCGCTTCACAAAGTCGCGTATGAAGAAAAGCCAACATGGCGTGCCCGCCGGTCGCGGTTTTGCGAACAGCTAGTTTTGCGTGGTGTCGCGTTGCATGTAACGTGACAACGTTAAAGTGAGAAATGTTTTATAATGCAGCAAGCTTCATTGCTCCAGCTGTTCAGTGCTCTTGAGGAATGTTGTTAATTTAGTGGCTGTTATTTCACTCACTGTAGAAATGCATTTTCAGATAGGTTCGGTTAGCCTGCATTTCCTGACCTCTACGTTGCAACAGTAGCTTTTGTATCAATTTTACGAATCACAGCTTTTCTGTTCTGGACCATAACTGCTGCTCACCAAGTCTTCAGTACGCACCCACATGCAATTGTGTGCGTGGTGCAGTGGCCTTACATTTCATTGCAACCTTCTGCATCATGTTCATTCCTTTTCCAACAGCACTGAATGGACCCACGGACTGCAGCCGAAGCGCGGCAGATGCGACGAGTGAACGGAGTGGCATTCCCCCCAAGTGTCAGTACTCTCTGCCCTGAACAATACAAGTTACCCTTTCTAAGGTAGCCGGGACTGAGACTGTGTAGTTTATGTATAATGCCTGTTTTGTTACATATCATTTGCCATATTTTGGAAATAAACGTTATGCTATTTTTTGTCGCTACCGAAGTGCTGTTTCTCGCCTTGTGTATTTTTATTTTTCTGTATTTTGCACATCGCCTTATGTGTGCAAAGTTTTGTCAATGCATCCGCCTACATGTGTTGCGTCTCTTGTATGTTTTATATGCAGCAAAATAAATGTTCATTTCACAAAGCACTTGGCGTCTTTTCTGCAATACTGTTTTGCAAAGGCTGTGGCGCAGCTGCGTTGATGGCCAATTTAGTGAACTGGGAATCTATTTTTCATGTTGTTATGCATGCTGAGCATAAATAGAAACACTAGCAGACCGTGTAAAACCAAAATAATGCGCCAAAAGGGCAGGGAAGGACGCAGCGCATGCTAGTATTCAAATAACGCGCCTTTCAGCAAGACCGGAAGTAGTTGCCGCCGGCCGCTTGGTGCACTACAGTCAAATGGGCCGCGTGGCCCTGTGGGAGTGTCCGCTCTTTACCAATCTCTTTCTCAATGGTTTCGCGGCATTACTCCCCCCCCCTTAAAAAAACATCGCCTCGATGTTCCAAAACAAAGCAACTTAAACATAAACCCTGCAAAGTTTAAACACCACAGATTCTTTAACGCGTGTAATATGGCTTCATTCGTACAACATGTACTAATTTCTGGGCATGCGCGTCGCCGTTGTAATGATGACGTTCCGTCGGGAATGACTTCATAGTCCAGTGGTCCGGCGCGGCGAATGATTTTGTACGGCCCAAAGTCTCGACGCAACAACTTTTCACTTAGTCCGCGACGGCGAATTGGTGTCCAAATCCACACTTGGTCTCGTGGGTTGTACTTTGTCGTCGTCGTAAGTTGTATCGTCGGCTGTCGGTGCGCTGTTGGTCTTTAATACGCAGACGTGCGAGTCGTCGGGCTTCCTCTGCAATGCCGCAGGTAGGCAGCGACGTCAAGGTTGTCCTCGTTAGTTACGTGCGTCAGCATTGCGTCGAGCTTCGTCGTGGGCTCCCTGCCGTACACATGCTTAAACGGGGTCGCTCTGGTCGTCTCCAGGACTGCCCTGTTATACGCGAAGATCATGTACGGCAAGATGGCGTCCCAGGTGTTGTTGTTCAGCGTCGATGTACATGGCGATCATGTCCGCGATTGTTTTATGCAGGCGCTCCGTAAGGCCATTGGTCTGGGGATTGTACGCAGTTGTTCGTCGATGGCTTGTATGACTGTATTCCAGGATGGCTTGAGTCAACTCTGCCGTAAACGCCGTTCCCCTGTCCGTGATGAGCACTTCTGGGGCGCCATGTCGCAAGAGAATTTGTTCGACAAAAAACTTGGCGACTTCTGCCGCGGTACCATTGGGTAGTGCTTATTCTTCGGCGTAACGGGTAAGGTAGACAGTGGCCACGATGATAAACTTGTTACCCATAGACGAAGATGGAGAGGGGCAAAGGAGATCCATCCCAATTTGTTGAAAGGGCATGACTGGGGGCGGAATCGGGTTTAGTAGTCCTGCTGGTCTGATCGGCGGCGTCTTGCGTCGTTGGCACTCACGACACGCCTTCACGTAGTGGGCAACTTCGGCAGGCAGTCGCGGCCAGTAGTACTTCTCCTGGATTCGATGCAACGTGCGCGCAAATCCGAGGTGGCCTTCTGTGGGCTCATCGTGCAACGCCTGCAGAATTTCCTGCCGGAGGTTTTTAGGCACTACAAGAAGCTGCGCGGTATTGTTGGCTGCGAAGTTCTTCACTAGGAGGCCATTGCTTAACGTGAACTATGATAAATATCGCAAACAAACAAAGATTACGGAACTGATACGCGGTCCAGAATCAGAGTGATAAGTCTGAATGCCGGCGGCTGTTAAACAACAACAAATACAGTTTTGAAGTTTCGCGGCAATATATTTGTCATTGTCCATGACCAATATGCCGCCTCTTTTATCTGCCGGTTTGATGACCACATCTTTCCGTCTGCTAAGCGCCTTCAATGCGTCAAATTCCTTTTTGGAAAGGTTTTACTTCCCTGGTCTCTAGTCCTTATAAGCTATGATTACGTCGTTCTGGACGGCACTAATGTACGGTACATGTAAGGACAGTTTTCCTCGGGGTTTTTTCCCCCTTTCCTCCCCTTTTTTTCCCCGCTTCTTTGATATCCTCCACATCCCACTTCTCGTAAATACCTTCTTCATGCTTGGCGCTCGCACCTTTTAGCGAAAACCTCAAAGTATTTCAGCATTCTACTGTCCCACATATTTTTTTTTCTTTTCTTTCTTTGATGTTCATCTCTCGTCGCGAGTTGCTTACCGCTCTAAGCAGGCTCGAACTCTACTCGTAGATGTCACGTTCTTCTAACCAGTAATGTCCACCTGGTTGTCGCGTTTTTTTTTTTCATCCTGTCGGGCCGCGGGTCGGAGCAAGGGTGGGGAGGGTAACAGACGCAGCAGAGAAAAAGAACAAATCTTCAAAAACAAGGCCTTGACCATTGATAGTTGACCACTTCTCCCAAAAACCTCCTTCACGCTTGGCGCTACCATCTTTTAGTGAGAACGGAAAAAGATTTCTCACCATCTGCAGCAAACACGTTCCCCCACCTGTGATTTTTTTTCCCGAGGTTGTTCAGCGGCTGCCTGTATTGTATACAGATGACTCCCGGCAGCCGTTGCCTTGGGTGGATGAGCCTTTGGGACTAGCCTGCTCTCCGCACCTGTGTGTGTATGTGTGTGTTGTGCGTGCCCAGCTGGTTCACCTATATGTGCCCATATTATGTTTGTATCTCCTCTTGCCAACGCTATAAGAAGACGAACAAGAATCATGTACCCTCAGTCTTGAGAAAGGCAGTGCTCCTGCCGAAACGTCGACTCCAAATAAACTTGGAAGCAGTATGAAGCATTTTTTCATAGATGTGGACGTCGTGTATAGACCCTATTCACTATCAGGTTTAGCAGGCGGCCGTTGTGGCAACCCTGTATTGAGGATACGCCATAGCATTGGGCTTTTCGAAACTCCTCCTCCTCCCTGCTCCCTCCCTTCGACCTCCCTGCTGCGCGCCGTTCATTTGTCGGACACATGAGACGCCGTTTGGAACGCTGTCCAACCAGAGCTCGGATTTCACCACCGCTGTACCCTGATTCGCCGTGGGCCCTCTCTCTCTTTCTTTCTCTCTCTTTGATGTTAGGTTGTTCGTGCCATGGTTGCCAGTAAAGCAGAAATGACGTCACGTGAATAAGCTCTATAGGCAAGTGGCTATTTATGTCTGTACAAAAGGTTGCATCGAGTATTAAGTAGGCGAGTTACACTTGTCACCAATCAAAACATGCAATCCTGAAACGTTATCCGGATTTTCACTCATACTTCGCATTTTGCTTTGGTTCCTAGCGGTTTTAACTGTGAGCTCCTACATAAACAATCTTCCTAATAATAAGTGCTTGCTAGCTATTGTATGTTTTACCCTATCATACATCTGTATTTTCATATGCGTGTACATAAATACTTTGGTTAAAAACCCATTGCATGCTAGACTGTCTATATTCCTTTCTTGTGCAACAGTTCCTATGAAACTGACTCTACAAAGCATTGGTAAGTCTTAAACACCCTCTTAATTTTAGGAAACTGCTTAGACAGCTTTCCAGCAATCTCGAATCAGTGTGCAATCTGGCCACTCATTTTGGACTGTTGAAATACACATACAGTGCAAGCGTATCTACAAGAAATCATCTCGAGCTGCCTCATTTTGCTTTGCCTTGCATTATGCTTCCACTTGACAATATATAGCATAATCTATCACTCTAACTCTCTCCGGAAGGACCAGTTGTATTTTTAATTGTCGTATTTTTAGTTAGCCAGAGTGCTGTCATCGTGTTATAGTCAATGTTTGAAAATTGGTGTGTCATATTTTCGCCCCTGTATTTACAGGATTGTTTTTCGTTGCCTGTCTACAACTATGGAAATTTAGAACCTTGTTTCAGACTCTATTGCTGTAATTTCTGACTACTAACTCGCACAGGTTTATGCAATTTTATCGGTCTCCCTGCCCCTTTCAGTTACGTCACCGGGTGTTGATGTAGTTGATATAAATACAGAAAAACGCTTTGCATAAGCACTCACATTTGGTTTCTGTTTCAGCGCCTGCATTTTGATGGAGTAAGGAGGAAGAATGGAAAAAAGTGTGTGACTCAGGTGTTTTAACATGCTGTTGAAACGAGTTATACGGATCTTTGTTGGCAGTGTAATGTTTCTGCTCTTCACTAGGCGGTCAAGGCTAGCCATGGCTTTCTTTCCCAGAAGCAGGCGTTTCCTAATTTCATGGCTGCAGTCTCCTTCCGGGGTAATCTTGGAGCTCAAGAAAAGAAAATCTGTCACAGATTCCACTTCTTGCCCCTTGATACTCTAGGACTTGATAGGGCAAGACGCCATGATCTTTGTCTTTTTATTGTTCGGTTTAAGCCCAAACTTCTCACTCTCTTCTTTTACGCGCATCAGAAGTCTCTTGAGTTCCACTTCACTTTCTGCCATTAAAGTGGTATCGTCCGCATATCTGAGCTTGTTGATACGTTTTCCAGCATCTTCACTCCAGCTGAAGACTCGTACAGACCGGCCTTCCTCGTGATGCACTCAGCATATAGGTTAAATTGGCAGGGCGACAGTATGCAGCCTTATCTCACTCCTTTCTTAATCGGAAACCAATCAGTAAGACCATGCCCAGTTCTGACTGTGGCCTCTTGCCCTTCATACAGGTTCCTGAGGAGACAGATGAGGTGAATTGGAACTCCCATCTCTTGGAGAGCTTGCCACAATCTGCTGTGATCTACACAGTCAAACGCTTTCGCATAATCAATAAAGCAGAAGTAGGTGGGTTTCTGGAAATCTCTTGCTTTTTCCACTTTTCTGCGAAGGTTGGCAATCTGGTCTCTAGTTCCTCTGCCCTTGTGACACCCAGCTTGCACGTCCGGGAGCTCCCGATTCACATACTGCTGCAGCCTACCTTGGAGGATTTTTAACATCACCTTGCTAGCATGCGAAATAAGCGCGATCGTGCGGTAGTTGGAACAATCTTTGGCACTTCCTTTTTTTTGGGATGGGAATGTAAACTGACCTCCTCCAATCTTGTGGCCACTGCAGGGTTGTCCAAATTTGCTGCCATCATGAATACTTTAACAGCGTCGTCATGGTTAAGGTTTCGAAGCAACTCAGCTGGAATGCCATCAATGCCGCTAGCTTTGTTCTTAGCAAGGCTGGCTAAGGCCCATTCTACTTCACTATTCAGGATGCCCGGCTCGACTGTGCGGACTGTTGCTTACGCTGTGATGCCGACGTTGAGCCATTTATCGGAGTCCGGTAGTGTATATAGATGGTATACCGTCAACCTGACGAGACTGAGGCCTAGTTGAACTTGGGTCCAGTCTTTCACGGCTTGGACTGACTGAGATTGGTTTTGCCGCTTGTATTCACAGATTTCCCGCTTCGCGCCTAAGTTCAGCTCCATTCGTTTGCGTTTAACTCCAACTATGCCAAAAGTCAGACTAAAGTCGAGAGTTACAGGCTCCTGCTTCTTTGCACTCTTTTTCCCTAGTTAAACTTCTTGATTTTCCATTCTTCTGATTCTCTTTCTTGCTTTGTACTGTTTTTGTAAGGAAGCGAGGAAGTCTAGTTGGCAGGCTACTATACAGAGGGCTATCAAACAGCCCTTTCCTGTGCCGTTTGTATGTTCCTATGAAACAAATACTGTAAGCTGAAGTACAGTTTAAAACGACGGCTAGCCGACTACGAAGAGCTCAAACCTTGTCAAGGCCGCATCGTTGACTCAAGGCGAAGCCGACATGCGGATCGCTGTGGTGCAAAATGTGGTAGTTCGGCAGCGCAACAGTGACGAAAACCAGGAGCATGAGAAGGACAGGCGTCCAGGACGGGACGCCCGGTCCTGTTTGCGTGGTCGTCGCGTTTCTTTTGTCGCTCTACTTCCTTAGTGTGTCTTTACCCTGACCGATACGGCTTCATAGAACATGCTTTGTGTTCTGGGCTAGAAAAACTTCAGTTCCCACCCCCAATTTCGGCGCTTGTCTATCTTCTTATTGTTTCTTTCTTACGTTTTTACCGGCTTCTCTTCTGTTCACGTTCAGCAGAATTTATTGCAACCACATGTTGCTGTTTTCCCGACTGCGGCCACTGGTTGCGGCGCTGCCGCTGCCCCCATAAATCTCCCGGTTGCCTCATTTTGGGGTCTTTCTCAGTCAGCTGACCTTCGGTTTGCTGTGTACAATCCCTGTCAACCACACAACCTTTTTCCTCCTCTTCCCTTCCTTTCCGCTCTCGCCCCCCCCCCGTCCCCCTTCCCTCCTAAAACGACGACACGCCCGATTTGGTTCTTTCCAACTCCACAGGACTCGTTCAGGCATCCTACCGTATCGGCTGTCGCATTGGTTCCCGGCATGCGCACCCTTCATAAACTTGCGTTTCAGACTCCCCTGCTTTTTTCAAACAATGTCCATATGAACGAGACAAAAATACATGGGCCGAATAGGCTGTGTGCATTCATCCCATCTACATTGTTCAGAGAGCGATTTTCTATATTAACGTGACATAAATACTTTGAAAAATCTTCGGCCCTAGAAAAATTGTCCATTATTCGGGTCCTCCATATAAACGGATGTCATATTAACGGGGCACAAGTTTTCCATAACAGCCACTCATGAAATGACTTGTGAAGACTAAATCCCCAACGAAACAAAAAAAGAGGAAAAGACAGGAAAACACCAATTAATCATAAAACTCAGCCAACGCCGAATAAACCTTCAGAAAATTTCTAAGAGGAATGCTGTTTATGTTATGAGGTCCCAACCGGCCACTCCTGGGCGTTAGTTTATAATTCTGTGATCCCGTGGCGTACTGCAAGAATTTGCGAAATTGCTTCTTTGAACACCACGCTTAAATTAAAAAATTACTACTGTCGGAACTGCTAGGAAAAAGGGTTTCATTTCATTTCATTTCATTTTATTACCCTCAAGCGCATACGCATTACAGAGGGGAGTGGTACTTCATATATGATAGAAAGCATAGAACACTAAATGAACAAAACATAACAAAGGCTAAACGAACAAGGGAATAGAGAACAACGAAAACAATCTTACAATACAGAAAGTTATACAAGCGGAATAAATTGAAAACAATCATAAGCGGTGAGAGAACAGCATTATACAGCGAAAAGAACAACAGCACTGGGAGCAAACAAGCATGAAAAACTAAAAACGGAAATAAGATAAGAGTCAGGGGGCAAAAAAGTGTCACGGATCAGCTTCAAGATATTGCATCAGTGATGAGTGAAATGAATCGTGATCTTGGATTAATGCGATATCGGGCGGAAGGCTATTCCACTCTACTGACGTACGAGGTAGAAAGGAATGAAAAAGGGCATTAGTATTGCAAGTTATGACATTTACTTTGTAAGCATGATCAACGCGGGAGGAGCGATACGATGGCTGCGAAATGAAAGTATGCCTCAATTCGTTATGATGATAAATTTTCTGAAAAAGGCTAAGACGTGAAATTTTCCTTCTAAGCTCGAGAGATGGCAAAGATAACGTTAGTTTCATTGAAGTTATGCTGCTAGTGCGACTGTGATTGGAAAGAATGAAACGCGCTGAATTATTTTGAACCATCTCAAGTGAGGATTTCAAGTTCGTGAAACCGGGATCCCAGATTGCAGAAGCATATTCAATCTTTGAACGTACCAATGCTTTGTACATAGTCATTTTAGTCGAAACAGGTGACTTCGAAAAGTTACGGCGCAAATACCCAAGCATGCGGTTACTGTTGTTAATAATGTAATCAATATGTTGCTTCCAGCTGAGGTCATTAGTAATATGCACACCCAAATATTTGTACGAAGTTACAGTACCTAAAGGAGTGTTATTCAATACATAGCAAGCAGGGGGGAAATTACTGCGCGACACTCGCATAGCTTTACATTTTTTAACATTTAGGTCCATACACCATGTGCTGCACCATTTAGTTATATTATTGAGGTCAGATTGTATAGCAGAAACATCGGCGGGTTCAGCAATCTCGCGATAAATAACACAGTCATCGGCAAATAAGTGAATAGGGGAAGTCACACAGTTAGGAAGGTCATTAATATAAACTAAAAAAAGAAGAGGGCCCAAAACGGACCCTTGTGGTACACCTGACGTAACAGGTGTTGACGGTGAATTATTGTTGTTAGCAAAGACATGCTGTGATCGACCGATGAGGAAAACTTCGACCCAGGTAAGAAGATGTCTGTCAATATTAAGACACTTGAGTTTAAGTAGTAAAAGATGATAGTTTATTTTGTCAAAGGCCTTAGAAAAATCCAAGAAGATACAATCAGCCAAGAAACGGTTGTCAATAAGGGTTAGCATGGAGTTTGTGAAACAAAGTAGCTGTGTCTCGCATGAGTATGATTTCCTGAAGCCATGTTGCGCTGGATTGAAAAAAAGGTTCGTGTCAAGAAAACTAGCTAGGTGTGAGCAAATGACATGTTCAAGAATTTTACATGGTATGCTAGTAAGAGATATGGGGCGATAATTAAGGGGAGATTGCTTGTTACCGGATTTATGAAGTGGAATCACCTTCGCCTGCTTCCAATGTACAGGAATAGCGCCAGTATCTAAAGATTGTTGAAATATTTTTGCCAAAAGGACAGAGGAGTACATGTTTGTTTCTTTAAGGAATCTTGCATTTATATTGTCAACACCTGAGGAACATGAAGGTTTTAGTGTTTCAATTAGCTTTGTAATCCCGTCGGCATCTATTGATATTGGATGCATAATCGTATAGCCCGAAAACGAATGTGTAGGCAATTGAAGATTAGTTGCAGATGAAAAGTTCAGTGTGAATATATTGTTTAAAATCGATGCGCACTCCTTGCTAGGCACAGGTAAGTCGTTCTGGTCAAGTAAAGAAATCTCTGAGTTGCTCTGGGAGTTAGTTACGATGTTCCAAAATTTGCTAGGGTTATTAGTGAGCAAGGATGGTAGAGTGTATTTCAAAAAAGTAGATTTTGCAGAAGCGACAGCTTGAGAGTAGGTGTGAGATGCATAAGTGTATGCTTGCCAGCGTGACGCAGTCTGCTGCAGTTTTGCTGCCCGAAATAAGCGTTTTTTTCTGTTCGAAAGTCGATTTAAGTACGGATTATACCATGGCGAATGTCTATGTACTGTTAGTATTTTCTTGGGAATGTAAGCCTCAGTTAGATATGAAATTTTATTGACGAACAGGTCCAACGATGTTCAAAACCACTAAGATAGTTGTCAAGGAAGAGCGAAAGTTCTCTATTTATCTCTTCAAAGTTTGCCTTTTTGTAATCAAATATAATCTTGCGTTTTTTCGTAGCTGAAGACGCGGTAAAGTTTAGGTCGAAATGAAGTAAAGAATGATCACTGAGTCCCGGCATGAAAATTATTGGGCCTATCATATCAAGGTTAGTGGTGAGGATCAGGTCAAGAATGTTAGCAGAACTGCCGATAACACGCGTTGGGCCATCAACAACCTGATCAAAATTGAAAAGGGAGCACATATCGAGAAAAGCTTGACAATTCGAAGAATATGGTGTGCAGGTAGGCGGTGTCGATGTCCAGTTTATTGATGGATAATTGAAATCGCCTAGAAGAAATACCGGGGATGCTGGATAACGAAGGACGACGGTGTTAACCGCGTCATGCAATTCATTCACGAATGTGATGTCTGCATTAGGTGGACGATAACAGACGCCAATGATGTGTACTCTGTTGTTTAAAATGACGCCGCACCAGACAGATTCTATGTTGCATGAAACATTAATTCTGAACGATGATAGGTTTTTAGAAACTGCGAGCAGGGTTCCACCCCCTTGTCTTCCATCTCTGTCACAACGATAGACATTGAAAGGCTTGGTGTGAGTAAAAATTTCGCTTTCGCTTACACGAGCACTTAACCAAGTTTCAGTGAGCGCCACCAGGTCGGCATCGCACGAATTGATAGCTGCGATGATATCATCTCTTTTGCCTAAAATCCTCCGGATATTACTATAAAGGACTGATATAGGGCGCCGATGACCACTACCCCTGGCTAAGTGTTATGAAACATTACGCGTGGGACTTGAATTCGAAATGTCTCCCATCTCGCATGCGCGAGCAGCATTGGATGTAGAGGGTCGAGCGCGTGCAGATGAATCATCGTATGGGCTGCTACGAGATGGAGAATGATAACGCAGCCGGGGCAGCTCAATGAAACTGTCTGTTCTAGGGTCATAAACATATTGCCTTTTATTTACAGTTAGTTTGTCGTAGCGAAGCCTAAAGGATGGTGAACCAGGCAAAGATTTTGCGAAAGCAGTTAACCTTTTGCGAGCGAGCCTAGTTGATGCGCAGTAGTCTTCAGAAACTGAAATGTCATTTAATTGTTTTCAGCTCATCACAATGTGACATCACTTCTTCTTTCGCTTTAAAGTGCGAAAATTTTATTATCACTGGTCGGCATTTTTCTTGAACAAAAGGGCCACCAAGGCGGTGGGCTCGTTCTATTTTGTCTGGTTTAAATTCTGACCCAAAACTGGATGAAAAGCAAACTAATAACGTTTTTTTCTGTGTCATTCCACGTTTCATTGCTATCGGGTACGCCATAAAATATTAAATTATTTCTGCGAGATCTGTCTTCCAGATCATTGATGCGGGAAAGAAGCTCATTATTCTGTTGCGCCAAGTCATTAATGGTGTCGTTTGTTAACAGAAGTTCTCCTTCGAGACTACTAACCATGCTGACTTCTGTTTCAACAGAAGCGAGTCGAGTATCAATATTAGACAGCCGCTTTGCTAAACATTCCTGATTGGCTTTTACGTCATTCACAGCCTCCGTGAACATGGCTTGGGCCTCCGCTGACGCCTCACAGGCGGTTTTAATAAAGGACAACGCAGCCATGACTTCATTATGACGATGGGCGCACGACGTGTCGTCTTCATCAGCTACTTGGGTCTGCCGCTCTGTAGTTTGCTTGCGATTAGGCCCGGGGTTTAGCTCAACGTCACCCGAACATAGCAACAACATAAGCAACACCTCCTTGCAGTCACAACACACGTCATAGAGCACTTGTGGGCACGGAAGCAGCAGTAAAAAACGATTTGATGTTTTCCTAGCATGTAGAGAACACGATTGACCAACCTGGATAACGTGAAGACGACGATCGTTAGCCATGTGCTCTATCGTGCTGCTTCCATGCCCACTGACGTGTCGCGGCTGGCTGTTGGCTTTTAAGGCAGGCGTGGATGATGTTCCTGTTGATGCGGCTGAACCGATGAACAAGGATTCCGATCCAACGAAGGCAGCGCCTGGGTTCGAAGAAAGGTCGCACACCTGAACACGGCATGGCTGCAGGCAGGTAGCGACGTACGGGTCCGGTGCACTTCTGGCCAGGCATGGTAGAAGCCAAGCCAAAACCTGGATAACGTGAAGACGACGATCGTTAGCCATGTGCTCTATCGTGCTGCTTCCATGCCAAACGTGAACCGCTTTGCTTCCGGGAACATCGGCTCGTCCGTCAAATTTCGCCGGAGCAAAATGTCCAACTCGCAACCACCTAAAAAAAAACACGTACACACGATATAAATACGTGTACGTCCGAACCGAATACTGGATGCCATTTCGCCAACAATTCTGAGACGAGCTTCTTTCTGGTATTCACTTGTTTTCCTTCGACGACTGAACTAATCAGTTGAACGGTGGTGTCTCCGAAGCAGCTTCCCCGCATGCACCGTAGGTGAATCTAGAGAAACCGTTTCCCCGTTAGTGTCGTATAGTTACAGCACATAAACGTAAAATAAAGACAAGAACAACAGAAAGGAGACGAGGAAGCAGCCCGGAGGGACCGCGCCCCCCGCTGTGCACGCGCTCCTCCCTTCACCCTCCGTCTGTAGGCATCTGGTTTTGCTCATGCGGTGAATGCCGAACTGTCAACAATACACACCAAAAGGTAGTGGCGTATGTGTGCCAGCTCCGCATTCAGAGAGTAGATCGCGCTTTCCAATACTTGCAAAAGAAAAAGAAAATCTAAATGACCGCACGGGTAAGTGGAAAGGAGGGTTGTGCTATGCGCCTCTGAAAAGATGCCAAAGAAAGAGCCTAATGTGAGGGAAGAAGCCTGTTCTCTTTTCGGCAGTGTACGAACTTAATTGACATACAAGAAAATATATATATATTGAAAGGGGGTGTTTACTGTCCTTTAACAGGGATAATAGCCCTCTCCAAGTTGCACAAAGAACCACACAAGAGCACAGCCAGTCTAGGCCTTCCACAAGCGAGCTCGAGCAGCGCAGCGGCACTTTGTCGTCCTTATCCTCGTCTTCGTGGTATTCTCTCCTACTTCATCCTTGTCTTCGTATATCCTCATGTAGTTCACTTCAGTTTCCCCCGGGGCGAGGTGGAGCCATCCTGGCGACCTATGGTGTGGGCAAGAGGAGCGGATCATAGTACATTTTAAGGCGGCTCACGTGCGCAGTTTCGCGGCCGCGATGACGCATGTCCGAAGAGGTAGTGAGTGGCTCCACGATGTAATTCACAGGGGAGGTTTGACGGATAATGCGGTAGGGGCCGTGATACTCGGTTCGAAATTTTGATGACAGTCCCGGTGGGGTGCCGGGAACCCAAAGCCAAACAAGGGATCCTGCAGGAAAAACGTGTGGCGTCTCATCTTTGTCGTGGTGATGCTTTTGGCGGCCTTGAGATTCCGATGTAAAACACCGGGCCAACTGGCGACATTTCTCCGCATATTTGGCAACGTCTGAAAGGAGAGTACACTCGGAGGAGTCAGGACGATATGGTAAAATAGTGTCCATCGCGGACGACGCCTCACGCCCATAAAGGAGGAAAAAAGGGCTAAATCCAGTAGTTGACTGTGTGGCGGTGTTGTAAGCGTATGTCACGAAAGGAAGAACAGCGTCCCAGTTCGTCTGATCGGCGGCAACGTACATCGTCAGCATATTTCCGAGAGTACGATTGAAGCGCTCAGTCAGCCCGTTAGTTTGAGGGTGGTAGGCCGTTGTGGTCCGATGTATGACGCGACATTCGGCCAGTAGAGCTTCAACGACGTTGGATAGGAAGACGCGTCCTCGGTCACTTAGCAGCTCTCGCGGTGCGCCGTGGCGAAGAACAAAATGATGGAGTAAGAACAGGGCAACTTCACGGGCAGTAGCGGCGGGTAAAGCGGCGGTCTCGGCATACCGGGTGAGGTGGTCGATGCCGACGATAATCCACCGGTTCCCAGAAACCGTGCAGGGAAGTGGCCCGTAAAGGTCAACGCCAACGCGGTCAAAAGGGCGGGCCGGGCATGGAAGTGGTTGTAAGGGGCCAGAAGCACGAGGTGTGGATGACTTCCGGCGCTGACAGGCGATGCAGGAGCGGACGTATTTGCGAATATAACCGTACATGCCGCGCCAATAGTAGCGTTGAGAGATTCTTTGAAACGTCTTGACGACACCAGGATGGGCACACTGAGGGTCGGCATGGAAAGAGGCGCAAATTTCATGTCGTAAATGGCGAGGAATGACGAGAAGCCATCGTCGACCATCAGTCATATAATTGCGGCGGTAGAGAAGACCATCTCGTAGGGCGAAGTGTGGTGCTTGACGGCGTAAAGCCCGAGAAGGTGCAGCAGCGTTAGAAGTGGACACGACGTCAATAAGAGAGGCGAGCCACGGGTCTTTGCGCTGCTCCGCAGGCATGTCAGCAATGGTTTGAGAGGGGAGAACGAGACAGTGCGTCGGCGTCCATGTGTTTACGGCCAGAGCGATATATAACGCGGATGTCAAATTCCTGTAGGCGGAAAGCCCATCGTGCGAGGCGGCCGGACGGGTCTTTAGAGAGGACAGCCAACATAACGCGTGGTGGTCCGTGACGACGTCAAACTGGCGACCGTAAAGGTAGGGTCGGAATTTCGTCAATGCCCACACAATTGCCAAACACTCCTTTTCCGTAACTGAGTAGTTGCATTCGGCTTTAGAGAGGACACGACTCGCGTACGCGACGACGTATTCGTGAAAACCGTTTTTCCGTTGTGCCAAGACAGCTCCGAGGCCAACGCCACTCGCATCAGTATGGACCTCGGTGGGTGCTGTCGGGTCGTAGTGGCGAAGGATTGGTGGCGAAGTCAAAAGACGGCGAAATGCGTTGAACGCTTCGTCGCACTCGACCGACCACGCAGTTAAGTCATTGTTTCCTCCGAGTAGTTTCGTCAGGGGTGCAATTATTGAAGCAAAATTCTGCACGAAGCGCCGAAAATAGGCGCATAGACCTATGAAGCTTCGAAGTTGCTTGAGCGAAACCGGCTTAGGAAACTCCGCCACTGCGTGCAGCTTGGCCGGATCAGGGCAAACACCTTCCTTAGAGACGATGTGCCCCAAAATAGTCAACTCCCTGGCACCGAAGTGACACTTCTTAAGATTCAGTTGCAGGCCGGCGTCAGTAAGGCAAACCAAAACTTGCCGCAAGCGCTCTAGGTGCGTAGCGAAGTCGGTGGAAAAGACAACAATCTCGTCCAAGTAGCAGAGGCAGATGTGCCACTTGAACTTCCGCAAGATGTTATCCATCATCCTTTCGAATGTGGCGGGCGCATTGCACAGACCGAAGGGCATCACATTAAATTCATAGAGGCCATCCGGCGTCACAAATGCGGTCTTCTCTCTGTCACAGGCGGCCATTGGTACTTGCCAGTAACCTGAACGTAAATCAAGAGATGAAAAGTACTCAGCACCTTGGAGGCAATCAAGAGCGTCGTCTATACGCGGAAGGGGGTAATTGTCCTTGTGGGTAATTTTGTTGAGGCGCCGGTAGTCGATACAAAAACGAAACGAGCCATCTTTCTTTTTCACTAGCACCACTGGTGAAGACCAGGGGCTTTGTGATGGACGGATTACACCACGTTGCAGCACGTCCTCAACTTGCTCACTGATCACGCGACGCTCTGCCGCTGACACACGATAGGGGCGCTGTCGAAAAGGCGAGTTAGAGCCGGTCTGAATGTGATGCGCGACTGTGGAAGTACGGCCGAGAGGTGTGTGGGCGGCGTCGAAGGCGAAGCGAAATGTCTGTAAAAGGGCCACAAGCTGAGTCCGGTAGGTGGAAGGAAGAGCGTCATCGATGGCGGTTCGGAAGAAGTCGTCTGGCAACGAATCAGGTGTCGGATCGGACTGCAGAGCATCAATGTAGTTGCTGCGGTAGGTCTCGGAGGCGTCCAGGTCAGAGAGAAGGTGGGCTGGTTGAATAGAACCCGGAGATTCCCCACGTAGCAGAGTAATCGGGTGCGGAGACGGATTGTAGATGAGTAGCTTCGTGAAGCCACCGTGAACATCGAGAACAGCAGATGGCAGCGGCAGGTGCTTGCGGTGGATGAAGGATGCAGACGGCGTAAATAAAACACTAACGTCTGACACAGCAGGACACAAAAGAGGCACAAGGGCACAAGCCTCTGGTGCTACGTCGACATCTTCAGCGATGGTGAGCTTTTGAGGACACACTGAACGGTTGTCGTCGGGCAGTGCGTCGCACAGTGCAGAAAATTCTACTTCAGCTCGGGCGCAATCGATCACGGCGTTATGTTTAGACAAGAAGTCCCATCCGAGGATCACGTCGTGGGAACAAGATGACAAAACGACGAACTCGTCACTGTACAAAATACCTTCAATGACGACACGCGCTGTACATGCTGCTAAAGGTGCAATTCTCTCTTCACTGGCAGTGCGGAGTGACAAACCGTCAAATGACGTCGTAACTTTTCGTAATCGTCGGCAGAGTTGCTCATGAATCACTGACACTGCAGCACCCGTATCGACCAGCGCATATACGGACAGACCATCGATAGAAATCATTATAACGTTCGTGGGAGAAATATGAGGCCTTGAACTTTTCGCAGAGTACGCAGTTCTTGCCTCAGGAACCGCGGAGCTTAATTTCCCTCATCAGCAGGGGGTGGTCGCCGGCGCATTGGTGACAGTGACCTGCGACGTGGAGAAGGAGAACGATTGGTCGTGTACGAACGCTGTTCGGTGGCGTATGCAGGAGAAGACGGAGCAGAACGAAGCAGCGGTGGGGAGTACTCCGAAGACGCAGGCTCGGGACGCGCAGCCATGCGGCGACGGCACCGACGGGCCACGTGTCCAGGGCAACCACAGTAGAAACAAATTGGGCGATTGTCAGAAGTACGCCACGGGTTGTAATAGCGCGGAGTCGCAGGATGAAGCGGAGCCGTTTGAGGAAGCGGTGCATGGCGTTGGACAGGCTGCACGGGTGGTAACGGCTCAGGCGGAGGCCGCGCAGCCACTGCCGCGTAGGTCAAAGGGGCTGGGACAGACGGTTGGCTATATTGTAGTGGTGCTCCGACGTATGTCAAAGGAGCGACGGCAGGAGCTTCAGGAAGCGTAGGAAGTGCTTCTGCGACTTGTTCGCGGATGACTTGCTGCAACTTTGGCGCCAAAGAAGAGGAAGCGTCAGGACGATGGGGAACGAGGGACAGTTGACGGGCAACTTCTTCTCGAATGAACTGCTTGATTTGTTGCAGCAAGGGGGACTGTTCTTCGTCAGCTGTTAAAGCTGCAAGAGGCTCCTGGTGTGAGAGCGAAGAACGAGTGATTTGACGGCGCTTGCGTAATTCCTCAAAATTTTGGCATGCATTGATGACGTCGACCACGGTTGCTGGGTTTCTGGCCAGAAGCATCTGGCACGCGTCATCGTCGATTCCTTGTAAAATATGACTAATCTTGGCCTGTTCTGTCATTGAAGCGTCCACGCGCTTGCACAGATCTACAACATCTTCAATATAACTCGTAAAAGTTTCGCCGGGTAGCTGTGCACGGCGGCGCAAGCGTTGCTCAGCGCGCAGCTTGCGCACTGCAGGCCTACCGAAGATATCGGAAAAAGTAGTCTTGAAAGCAGACCACGAGGAGATATCGGCCTCGTGGTTGCGGAACCACAGGTTGGCAACGTCCGTCAGGTAGAATATCACGTTATTTAATTTGAGACCGTCGTCCCATTTGTTGTGCGTACTGATCCGCTCATATGATGACAGCCAATCTTCCACGTCGTGGTCGCCGGTTCCGCTGAAGATAGGAGGATCACGCTGGCGCAAAGCTCCAGCGCAAAACACGGCGGATGAGGGGCCGGTTGGACTGGGGGTGGTAGCGTCGGTCATTGCTTGTGTCGGGAGTGTGCGGCTTCGAAGCTCCAGGACGGCAGGAAATCCTGACCTCCACCAAGTGAAAGGGGGTGTTTACTGTCCTTTAACAGGGATAATAGCCCTCTCCAAGTTGCACAAAGAACCACACAAGAGCACAGCCAGTCTAGGCCTTCCACAAGCGAGCTCGAGCAGCGCAGCGGCACTTTGTCGTCCTTATCCTCGTCTTCGTGGTATTCTCTCCTACTTCATCCTTGTCTTCGTATATCCTCATGTAGTTCACTACAATATAAATAAATACCATGTTGCCGAAAGTAATAACCAATATCGCACAATAAAAACAGAAGAGAACTGCTCTTCCCAGAGCGTATGAAAGGTTTGAGACATCGACTTAATACTGCATTCCTCAGTGCTAGCATGTAATTGGCTTCATATCACGTACATCTAAATTGATTTTTAAAGAAAAAAACAAATATCTGAAAGAATTATTCCGACATCTGGCCACAACAATTTTCATCCTATTGATTTGTGCGTCTCGAGCAGACTGGAGCACAAAACAGGCATGTTCACTTCGCCACACCAATTCGTCCGTCTAGACACCAAAATGTCGAGCCGGAAACCATCTCAATACTTTTTAGCTCATAAAAACATGTAGGAGAACGCTTTTCAAATTTCGTTTTCTGCTCCTGAATAAGTTAAGAATCCCTTAGTCTCCTCCTTCCTCCTGCATTGCTTGATTTCACTAGAATTTGAGAGAGAAATAAAGGGCCCCAGCGGAGCGAAATCATTTTTTTTTCATTGCGCTGTACTGCATACAGGCACCATATATTTTTTGTCTCTTCTATCTCAGCATATGGTTAACATGCGCAGGCTTTTTCCTGTTTACCAGTTGCGTCTTATAAGCTGTGCCGTCCATTTCATCCTGTTGCATGTTTTACCGCTACACTAGCACCATCACCTTTAAATCTGTTAGAAGAAACAAGCAGCACAAGACCAAAGAGAGGTTGTTCTGGAAAATACAAGAATATAAATTTACAGGACAGGAATATAAAACGATAACGTACAATTCGAAAGGGAGGACTTCGATAAAATGCACAGATGGTATTGTGCCGGTTTTTCTGGTTTGTTCATGTTTTTTTTTATCTGTCAGTATCACG
This sequence comes from Amblyomma maculatum, assembly GCF_055883805.1. Lineage (NCBI taxonomy): Eukaryota > Metazoa > Arthropoda > Arachnida > Ixodida > Ixodidae > Amblyomma > Amblyomma maculatum. Next base: position 925,898 of record NW_028146737.1, read on the forward strand.
TCCTCTAACAATTTCGCTGCACCATTTCCTGTTAAGTTTCCGTGCAATGTACAGCGGGGTCCTTTATCGAATTTAAGGCAGCAGCCGTGACGTTATCGCCTGGAAACGGGAATGCACAAGACACAGTTCTGGTCCGCGCCTTCTGCGCAAAGATAATTTGCTTCACTTTTTAGTTTGCTGGTTTCCTTGCGGCATCGGACAAAAGCACCGCCGGTCAACGTGAGTTATGTGCTTTCCGCGCTCCTGGGTGTTTGAGCCTGCGGCAAGCATCGGCACAAACAAGTGAGAGGAAACGGGGGTGGCAGGCGGGGGGCATGAGGAGTTCGTGAAGTAAAAAAAAAATCTCCTTCCTAGTAGACCAGAGGGAAGCGTACTCGGGCTTCGGACATTACGGTGGAATGCCGAAAGCTGGGCAGGGGCTGCGGCATTCGGTCGTCCGATTGGGGGGTAACCAAACACCGAGAGTCGGCGGGCACACCGCGGCAGTATGCTCGAGCTCCGCGTCAAAAGGGGCGCTCTTCGAAGACAGCCGCGGCAACAGCGAAAAGCCTGGACCTCACTATTTCGACGTCACACAATGACGACCTCACTCAACCTGAAACTCACGCGTGAGTTTGAGGTTCAATTTGGTGACCTCACACAAAAAATTTCTAGCTGTCACCGACCTCACCTCGACCTCACCTCAACCTCACCTCATTCCGTGAGGTTTAGGTCATTTTGAGGTTCAGGTCAATCTCATGAGGCCGAAACCTCAAGAGGTTGTCCACCTCTGCTTAGGAGACACCCTCAAAGATCCGGAAGACGGCGATGCGCATGTGACGCCTTTGTTGCCACTGCGCAGAAACTTTGTTCTCCAGTAGAATGCGGCAGCGTAGTAGGTACATCAAGCTCAGGACTAAGTTTTTTTTTTTTCATAGTTTCTAGCGACCCTATTATTCTACGACGCGCATCACCAAATGTGGCGGTAGAGACAGAAAAGAAGGGTGTACGACTGAAAACCGGCCGAGAAACTGGGGTAATCAACTTCAAAACAACTCCCTTCTCTTTCCTTCGCAGCATTCTCCGTCCTCGAGCAAAGAGGTTGCAGTCGGAGTGATTGCCCGCGCCGACCATTAACGCGCGTTATAGGTGTTCACTCAACGACGGAATGGACAGGAGCGAGGACGGTTGTTGGTCACTTTGCTTACTGGCGCCAACCGATTTCCTTTCGGCTTCTGCGGTGGCTTATTCGCCCTCTCGGACTGCATGATTTCGATGGCCTTTTCTAGATTTAGGTGTATGCTGCACGTGCCCCCCCCCCCCCCCCCCCCCTATTTCTCTCCTCAAATATGTGTGCACAACACTAACCTTGGTTTAAGATACGTTGTTCCTATGCTATGCTCAGAAGGTTAAATAAAGATCAGGCTTCCGAGATAGCACAGCTTTTGCCACTTTGGTCGTGAAGGAGAGCTTTGGCTTTAAAAGAAAACAGTCCACGGCTCTCCTCCTCCTAAGCAGCAATATGTACTTAGCAAAGCCCGGCACGTGAATTATGAAACAAAAATAAAAACGAAAAAAGCAGATGACTCAAATGCCTCGAACAGTGGCCAAATAATCCCGATCTTGGTAAATAGACGCAGATATACGGAAAGTGGCGCACTCTGTATTTTTACGTCAGTTATATCGACCTATCATTGCGGATTTAGGGTTTGTTGGTATTTTTCAGGAAGTCCAATTTCCCAAGTGGAAGCGAGATTTTACAAGTACCAATAATAACAATCACTTCAGTGCGAGCTCATTCCAAGGAGACCGTAAAAACACAGGGAGCATTATTGTTGTAGCATTTTTATGACTTCGAATAAGTTCTTAGCAGGTGTTATACATTTTCATGCTTAAAACAAAGAAGCAGAACTCTCCTGCTATTTTCACCTGACTTCAGTTCCGTTTATTACCTTAATTAAAACATAGAGGCATTACATAAGGCGTAGGTTCTTATACAAACACTAGTGATCATGGTAATTAGTTACTGGGAACAATGGTCAGATAAAAGTTGCGAAAACGAAGATGGTCATTTTCGTGGATTTCTTGTAGCAATTTCGTGGAGGAGGCCGTTCCAGTCTATGGTGGTTCGAATGAAAAACGAAGCAGTAAAGGCGGTCGTCCGGCGTGTGGGTTCGCAATGTGAAGTGGATGACTGGTTCGTTAAGATATGCGTGCTGCTGCTGTGATTAATGGGGCTTGATTAAGTGATGACAAAAAAAAAAAAACGTGACACAATAAAATGCTGGAAATGCGATGTCGACATAAAAGTGTCGATACACCGGATTCTGTTTTTAGGGATCAAAACCTGATTTTCTATGAGTATGATGCATGAATCAATGTAACAGCGCAATCTTTAACCAATTCTTTTTGACGAGATATGCTTGATTGGGCTCCAGATGTGTCGCATGCATTTTAAATTTTTGGCCTAACAAATGAATTATAAGCCAGTAGTTTTGAACACGGCGGTGCATTCCACAAATTCTCTGAGTTTTTGTTAGATGTTGATATAATGTTACTGACGTATGTCCTGACGTTACTGACGTATGATATAATGTTACTGACGTATGGCAGTGGCACGGCTGCTCCTTGCCACTGCCAGCAAGTCGACCAGCGGCTCGTCGCCCCTCAAAGCGTCCCTCCCGATCCACTGGCGCTGTCGAAGACACAACCGGGGCCATAATTCTCACCAAACTCGGCGGGCCTGCACCACGTGTCGGCAGAAGAGGTTCCTGGAAGTCCAAAGGGAACAGCGATGGGCTGAATCGCGTCCATGCCACGGATAGAAGGTTTCAGGCCTGGGCATGTGTACGCGCTGGCGGCCTAACCAGACGCGGACGCCCGCCTGCCCTGAATTTCTAGCCTACGAGGCGGCTGCGGGCCAGCACCGGAGACGCAAGGAGGATTCCTCTGTTACCGACACCGCCGAACGAGCGCCGCCACTGCCAGGTTCTAAGGGCCCACGCAAGCGGGGGCCCCCCTAAAGAAAAAGGAAAGCAAGGAAGGCCTGTAGAGAGGAACACGGCCAACCGTCATGAAAGGAGTAGCTTAAAAGACGCCGAACGAAACGTTTGTCAGTTGGAATTTCTGTAATGTTTCTTCCATGTAGCCATTAAATCAGTTTGTGAAGTTTCACCGGAGTTTTATTCTGTGAGCAAATTATGCCAACGCAGACACGACGACAACAACGATTACGACAACATGTGCGTCCAAAGACAAATCATGAATAGGGTTACACGTAAGCATTTACAAGAATGTACCTGTTGAAGCGGGGGGTTAACACTTGCGTAAGGAAAGAAATAGGGAGCGCGATGGTGCGAGAAGGACAGGCAAGTGAATTTGCTGGTGATTACGGCAATTAGTGTAATATTGCACCATTCTGAATCGTTCTTAAACAAGTTCTAGAGAGCAGATTGGTGCGATGCGTTATAGATAGTGCGGTGACACAGTCGTCCGCAAATATGCGTATATTAGAGGAGACACATTAAAGTGAATCATTAAAATATATGAAAATAACAGGAAGCCAAGAGCAGATACTTGCAGCATACCGGAAGTTACTGGGAGGGGGCTAGACAAACTATTGTTGACCGAAACCATTTGCGTAAGAATATACAAAAATTCCCGTATCCACATCAGAACATTAGGATCCAGGTTTAGTAGTTGAACTTTTAGTTGTAAGCGGTAGTTAGGCACTTTATCAAATGCTTTCTCTAAATCCAAAATAGATTGCACCGATTCGCACATCGATGACCAGGTTAAGACGCAAGTCATGAAGAAAATAGTTAATTGGGTTTCACAGGAGAAAGCTATGCGAAACCTATGCTGTGACGGGTGAAAATAGTTGTTACTATCTAAGAAAAAATAATTTGACAGTAGACGACGTGTATTATGATTCTGCATGACACGCTTGTTAGCGAGATAGTTCGATAATTTAATGAAGAGCTTCTGTTGTCTTTCTTGTAGATTTGAATGACCTATGCCACTTACCAATCATCCGGAAAGGTAGTGAAGAAAGTGACTGAGAACAGTAATGACAGGCAATAAGCAGCCGGGTGTCTTGTGTTTCTTGGAATTTTTTAGTTCATACCTTCATGCCACACGATGATGATAGTGAAGTCTTCAGAGTTATGGATGAAATTCCGTCTTCATAAACTGCGATGCTTAGTATGACACCTTTCATATTGCAAAAAGAAAAAAGAAAAAGAAAGGGCCTTTTGATTTCATTCGAGAATACTGAGGAAAATGCGGAATTAAATGTGCCAGCACATTCAACGGGTGTGTCATTGGTGAGGGTAAGTGCGTATTTTGGGTTAGAGTGTATTACTTGCCAAAACAATTTTGGGTTAGTACGCAACAAAATTGGAAGTGTAGTATTATAAAAAGGACGTTTTATGCTGCGAATGGCAGTCAAATATTCATCTTGAGCTACCTAACATATAGTTTTGCTATCAAATTGTGTTGCCGCTATCTTCCCAATAGAGGCGCTTATTTTTCGAATTTTTTTTAAAGAATCAGTAAAGCATGGTTTTTGGTTACTTGTACGAATGTTGACGGTTGGTATATGTTTATCAGGTGAATCATTTATTTATTTTTAAAGATTGCCCAGTTATCATGTGTCGATTGAATGTCATATGTAGCTTGTTATGCAGGAAAGTAGGTCTTAAGTTCTTGATTTATCGCCCCTTAATGACTATTTTCTTAAAGTGTTACAGTCTTCTTCAAGGTCATATTTGGTATTACAAGAAAAAAGAAGGCGGCTGGAATGACATTTTGGTCTATAATTCTCTGAAGGTAAGTAATGAATGAGACGGCATCGGGTTTACTAGCCAAAATAAAGTCAAGAATGATTTTAGATTGCGATAAGGTGCGCGTTGGTTCTGAAAGCAATTGTGATAAATTACCGTTGAAATGTACTTCAATAAAGTTGCCTTTTGCGGAACCTACTATTGATGCAGGTGGAAGATTACGCCATTCTATGTTTGGGAAGTTAAAATCCCCGAAAAGGAGGATAGAGGCACTTGGGGTAGCTTGCTGTGGGTTCGATTAGGTTGTTATTTTGCTCATTAGAAAAGTCATGGGTGGAATGGGGACACCTGTAGGAGACTCCTAGTAACAGTGCTATTGGTTATGAATGACACGGTAACTTAATTATTCCGGTCTTAGATTAGACGTTGTGGGGCTCCGCAGCCTCTTTAGGTGTTTTAAACCGCGCGCGCGTTTTCCTATTTCTGTTGTGTTTGCGCGAGCAGCGCGTGTGCGCATGAGTGAGCAGATAATCTTGGGAGAGGGCCACTAACACTTCACGTGAATCCCTCGTGCTCCCAAAAGGAACTTCTCTCCCATGCATGGTGGATGTTCAACCTTTGTCATTGATGGTGCTCACCGCCCCTCTGCCTCAGCGTCGTGTTTCGCCAGACGTCTCTCTTTCTGTTCTCACAAAGACTATTAATCCCAACCTCACGCCAAACCAACGCCAAGAACTTCTGACATTACTTCGACACCACCAAGCCATTTTTGATGCCACTTCCCCACTACTGGGACGGACAAGTGTGGCGCACCATCGCATCATTACTGAAGGTAACTCTATCGTTCGCCGACGGCCTTATCGAGTTTCCCTCTCTGAACGAAAAGTAAATGAAGAAAATGTAAATGACATGCTCCATCGTAATATTATTCGTCCCTCGACGAGCCCATGGTCCTCCCCAGTAGTGTTAGTTAAAAAAAAGGACGGCTCGGTACTCTTTTGTGTTGATTACCGCGCACTCAACAAAATTACCCGCAAAGATGTATACCCAATGCCAAGAATTGATGACGCCCTTTACTCTGTCCAAGGCGCCGAACATTTCTCGACTTTGGACCTCCGCTCAGGTTATTGGCAAATACCTATGCACGAGGACGATAAAGAAAAACCCGCTTTCGCAACTCCCGATGGCCTTTACGAATTTAATGTTAGACTTTTCGGACTTTGTAACGCACCAGCGACATTTGAAAGAATGATTGATACTGTGCTTCGTGGCCTAAAATGGAGAAGCTGTTTATGTTACTTGGATGACATTGTCATCTTTTCGTCAACATTTAACGACCATCTCACGCGCCTGATTGAGGTCCTCGCGTGTCTCGCTTCAGCGGGCCTTCAGCTCAACACCAAGAGGTGCCACTTTGCACAGAAGGAAATTAAAATATTGGGACATCTAGTCAGCCATTACGGCATTCGTCCAGACCCTGAAAAAATCATCGCGGTCTTGAACTTTGCTCGTCCACAACGGACTACAGAATTGCGCAGTTTTCTCGGCCTGGCGTCTTATTCCCGGCGTTTTATAATGCATTTGTAATAGGGCGTTTATTGACGCTCAGATGGAGAGCTGTGAGGACAGGACCTTGCAACGGCGAGCCCAGCGTACTTCTTTGTCTTCGTCGCACAGCGCACAGGTGCATGTCGATGGCTGAAGTGCTGACTATCACAGTACATTTTCCCCCCGGGTAAAAAAAAGGAGCCATCCTGGCGACTTATGGCGCGGAAAGCACAGCGGGGTCATAGAATGGCTTCAATCGGTTCACGTGAACTGTTTCACGACCACGGCGACGCAAGTCCGCAGAGGGCGTGATGGGCTCAACTACGTAGTTGACTGCAGATGTTTGCTGGAGGACCCTATATGGCCCGTGGTAGCGCGCAAGAAGCTTATTTGAAAGGCCAGGGGTTGTGGAGGGCACCCAGAGCCACACCAGTGTGTCCGGGAGATATGACGAAGCTTCGCCGGTATCACGGAGGTATTTTTGTTGCCACTGATTTTCTGTTGTGAGAGAGCGGACGAGCTGACGGCATTCTTCTGCGTACGTGACGGCATCGGATAGCGGGGAAGATTCGGAAACGTCAGGGCGGTAGGGAAAAAGTGTGTCCATAGTACAGGGTGGCTCCCGCCCGTAAAGGAGAAAGAATGGAGAGAATCCAGTAGTGGCCTGTGTCGCGGTGTTATATGCGTAAGTAACAAACGGTAGAAATTGGTCCCAATTGGAATGGTCGGTGTTCACGTACATAGCCAGCATGTCACCGAGAGTGCGGTTAAAACGTTCGGTCAGTCCATTCGTCTGAGGGTGGTACGAGGTAGCGGTGCGGTGTATGATGCGGCATTCTTTCAGGAGAGCCTCAAGAGCGTCTGATAAGAAAACGCGTCCGCGGTCACTGAGCAGTTCGCGAGGGGCACCATGGCGAAGAACCAGGTTTTTCAGAATAAAGGCAGCCACGTCGCGTGCGGAAGCAGAGGGCAATGATGATGTCTCAGTGTAGCGGGTTAGATGATCCACTGCCACGATAATCCAGCGGTTGCCAGCTGAAGTTGTAGGAAGGGGACCGTATAGATCTATGCCGACACGATCAAACGGACGGGCAGGACAGGGCAACGGCTGCAACGAAGCAGGGGACTTGAGAGGAGTTTTTCGGCGTTGGCAAGACTGGCAGGAGCGGACAAAATGGCGGACAAAGCGGTACATTCCACGCCAGAAGAAGCGTAGACGCAAGCGCGTGTAGGTTTTCAACACTCCGCCGTGGGCGCACTGGGGATCAGTATGGAAAGCAGCACAAATTTCGGCGCGGAGATGACGGGGGATAACTAAAAGCCACTTCCTTCCGTCGTGAAGATAATTGCGGCGATAGAGCAGCCCGTCACAAATTGAAAAATGGTGAGCTTGGCGGGCAAGCGCCCGAGACAGACGACCTGGAGAGTGACTTGAAAGAAAGTACAGAAGTGGAGATATCCACGGGTCGCGCCGCTGTTCCGTGGCCATGTCAATAGTGGCAAGCGAAGACAAATCGTAGGCGCAGATCTCATCAGGCAACGAAGAGGGAGGCAGCGGTGAGCGCGAAAGAGCGTCCGCGTCAGTATGCTTGAGGCCTGAGCGATATATGACACGAATGTCATACTCTTGGAGGCGAAGAGCCCAGCGAGCAAGGCGGCCGGACGGGTCCTTGAGGGACGCCAGCCAGCAGAGAGCGTGATGATCAGTGACCACATAAAATGGTCGGCCATAGACATACGGACGGAATTTGCCGATGGCCCAAATAATGGCCAAGCATTCTCTTTCCGTAACAGAATAATTGGACTCTGCCTTGGTCAAGGTGCGGCTTGCGTACGCCACCACATAGTCTCGGATACCAGGTTTGCGTTGGGTGAGAACGGCGCCTATCCCAATACCGCTAGCGTCAGTGTGAATCTCAGTTGGCGCATTCGGGTCGAAGTGGCGGAGGATGGGAGGCGAAACTAAAAGACGGCGTAAAGTGTTGAAGGCGTCATACAAGCAGGTGTCCATGCGCAGAGGTCGGAGCTGCCGGAGAGGAGCTGGATGAGAGGAGCAATAATAGAGGCGAAATTTAAGATGAAGCGGCGAAAGTAGGAGCACAGGCCAATGAAACTTCGTAGCTGCTTCAGTGATTTTGGGCGTGGGAATTCGGCAACTGCACGAAGTTTGGTGGGATCGGGAAGAATGCCATCCTTAGAAACGACATGACCTAGAATTGTTAGTCGGCGAGCAGCAAAGCGGCACTTCTTCAGATTCAGTTGGAGGCCGGCGGTAGCGAGACAAGTGAGAACGTCCTTCAGTCGGAGCAGGTGGGATTGAAAATCGGTAGAAAAGACTACGATATCATCGAGATAGCAAAGACAGGTTCGCCACTTGAATCCACGAAGCACAGTGTCCATGAGGCGTTCAAATGTGGCCGGGGCGTTGCAAAGCCCAAAGGGCATGACGTTGAATTCATATAATCCATCTGGTGTGATGAAGGCAGTTTTAGAGCGGTCAGCGTCAGCCATTGGCGCCTGCCAGTAGCCAGATCGTAAATCCAACGAGGAGAAAAACTCGGCGCCCTGCAAGCAGTCTAGTGCGTCATCAATGCGTGGCAGAGGATAGACGTCCTTGCGCGTGATCTTGTTGAGCCGGCGGTAGCCGACACAAAACCGGAAGGAGCCATCTTTCTTAGGTACCAACACAACTGGAGACGCCCAGGGACTGTGGGCTGGCCGAATGACACCACGACGGAGCATGTCGTCCACATGATCAGCAATTACTTGGCGCTCCGAAGCCGACACGCGATAGGGGCGCTGGCGCAAAGGTGCAGTTTTACCGGTGTCGATGGTGTGCTCTACGACAGACGTGCGGCCCAAGTCAATTTGAGGAAAGTCGAATGAAGAAGCGAAGGTCTGCAAGAGGGCGACAAGTTGATCACGTTGCGCAAGTGGAAGATCAGCATCAATAGCATGTTGGAAAACGTCGGAGGGCGTCGAAGCGGGCGCAACATCGCAAGAGCACAGACTAACGTCGAAGGAGGGGGTTGAGTCAGCAAGAGTGGTGCTATGACTGGGATCAAGCTCTTCAAGACGTCCAATGCATTCGCCACGGAGCAGGACTGCTGGGCAAGAAAATGGATTCGAGGCGTAAAGTGCACTCTTGCCGTCTTGAACTTCGAGAACTGCGAACGGAAAAAGGAGGCAGGGATGACGGGAGGTGGCTTCGGAAGGTGTAAAAATCGCAGTCAAAGGAGTTACCCACTCACAAGACAGTGGTACGAGGGCAGCAGAGAACGGAGGAATGTCGGTGTCATGGGCGACGAGAAGTTTTGCAGTGCGGGGAGGGGTATCACAGAAGGGGGCATCACAGAGGGGGGCGAAGGCAATTTGCGCACGAGCACAGTCAATAACGGCTTGATGAGTCGATAGAAAATCGTATCCGAGGATGATATCATGCGAGCAGTTCGGCAGAACAATAAACTCGATGGGGTACAAGACGTCTTGAATGAGCACACGGGCTGTGCAAGATGCGGAGGGGTGAATGTGCTGTGATGAGGCGGTGCGGAGCGAAAAGTCGGAAATCGGAGTGGTCACTTTGCGAATTCGACGGCAGAGCGCTTCACTGATGACGGAGACGGCTGCACCGGTATCGACGAGAGCGAGAACTGTGGCGCCTTCTACAGAAACTTTGATAACATTAGCGAGACGACATGGAGGACTTGAGGAATTCGAAACAAGCGCAGTTCTTGCCCCCGGAACTGCGACTGTTAGTTTCCCTCAACGGTGCTGGTAGAACGTCGCAGCATTGGAGAAAGCGATCGGCGCCGAGGAGAATGTGATCGACGAGTGGTATAGGTTTGGCGATCTTGTGGGACAAATTGAGAACCGGGCGGAATCATTTGCGAGCGTGAGTCGGTATCGTACGGGTAAAGTCGAATGTCAGGCTGTGAAGGTTGGAGGCGCTGGCGACAAAGGCGCGCAACATGGCCCGGCCGACCGCAGGCATAGCAAATCGGAAGGTTGTCCGTAGTACGCCAAGGTTTCATAGGATGTGGGCGAAACCTTGAGGGTGGGGCTTGAAACGAAGGCTCAGCATGCGGCGGTGAACGGTAGGCAGGGACCTGCACATAGGAGCCAGACGTGGGCGAAGGTGGTGGCCTAGCCGTTACTTGGGCATACGTGAGAGGTGCCGTCACAGGCGGCACCACGGGGTTGGACGGCAAGACATCAGCGACGTGTTCTTGCACGACACGGCGTATAGCAGGGGCCAAAGATGGAGCCAGTTCAGGAACGAGGCGGCCCGAGTCTTGAAAATGGGGAAGGAGTGAGATTTGACGTGCGACCTGTTCACGAATAAAATCTTTGATCTTTTGATTCAGCGGGCTTCCTTCAGAAGTTGGCGAACCACCCAGGGCTAATGCGGATACGCCTTCGTCGCACACACTGGAGCGGCGCCTAGAAGCGCGCCGCTTGCGGAGCTCGTCGTAGCTCTGGCAAAGCTTCACGAGTTCACTAACGCTGGTGGGATCTTTCGCTACCAGCATCTGGAAGGCGTCCTCAGAAATGCCCTCGAGGATGTAGCGGATTTTGTTTGCTTCCGGCATGGCCGGGTCGACTCGTTTGCAGAGATCAACGACGTCTTCTATGTAGCTGGTAAAGGTCTCATCAGCGCGCTGAACACGATCGTGTAAACGTTGTTCGGCACGAAGCTTACGCTCTGCCGGGCGGCCGAACACTTCCGCGAAATTCTTTTTAAATGTCGACCAAGATGACAGGTCAGCCTCATGGTTGCGAAACCACAGGTTCGCCACGTCCGTCAGATAGAATATGACGTTACTGAGCTTGTATGAGTCATCCCACTTGTTGTAGCTGCTTACTCTTTCATAGGATGACAGCCAGTCGTCGACATCTTGATCGGCCGTGCCGCTGAACAGGCAAGGGTCACGCTGGCGCACGACGCCAGCACACATGATCGTGGGTGGAACGGCCGGCAGCGTCGAAGTGGACTCGTCTTGCATGGCGGTCGTAGAGGGTAGTTTACGGCTTCGCAGTTCCAGTTTGGGTGGGATCGTTTCCGGCACCTCCGCCAATTGTAATAGGGCGTTTATTGACGCTCAGATGGAGAGCTGTGAGGACAGGACCTTGCAACGGTGAGCCTAGCGTACTTCTTTGTCTTCGTCGCACAACGCACAGTTGCATGTCGATGGCTGAAGTGCTGACTATCACAGTACACATTTTGCAAGTATTGCTGCTCCACTTCATGAACTACTTAAAGCACGCAGCCCTTTCGTGTGGACAGAACAGTGCGAAGCTGCTTTTAATAACCTGAAGCACGCCCTCACATCAGACCCTGTTCTTCGCCACTTCGGTAACAGCGCTCCAACTATCCTGCACACTGATGCCAGTGGTCTCGGTCTTGGCGCTGTACTTCTGCAGCGCGATGCAACTTCGCGTGAGAAAGTGATTGCCTTCGCCAGTCGGACTATCACTCCATCTGAGAAAAACTACACCATTACCGAGCAGGAGTGCCTTGCCGTCGTATGGGCTGTCCAAAAGTTTCGCCCCTACCTATACGGTCGGCACTTCCCAGTTGTGACCAATCATCACGCCCTTTGGTGGTTGTCTTCGCTCAAAAATTTGACAGGCCGACTTGGCCGTTGGATTCTACGCCTGCAAGAATACAATTTCGACGTCACTTATAAATCGGGTCGCCAACACCAAGACGCCGACGCTCTTTCTCGCTATCCACTTTCGGAATCGGCTTGCTGTTTTTCTTCCCAATGCATTTCCACCTATGACCACAGCCGACCATCTCTTTCCCCGACGTATATTACAAGTTTCACTTGACGACTCTGAGAACAAACACGCTCTCCGCTCACAGCAATTAGCCGATGCCTACTGCCGTGAAATCATCGACCGCCTTATTGGCGCTTCGGACCCACCCAATGCTCGGCTTCGCCGACAACTCCGCAATTTCAAGCTCGAAGATGGCATCCTATTCCGCTTCGTGTATTGCCCTGATGGAACTCGCTGGATCCCAGTCGTGCCGCGTGTGCTTCGCCCACGTATACTGGCGGCTCTCCGCGATGACGCTACTGCAGGTCACCTTGGTGTTGACAAAACCTACCACCACATGAAAAAACGATTCTTTTGGCCTGGCCTATCTTCCAGCGTTGCCAAATACGTCGCATCCTGCCCTCTGTGCCAACCTCGCAAACGGCCGACTTCTTCGCCCGCTGGCCTTCTACAACCTGTTCCCTGTCCCGCCACGCCATTCGACGTAGTCGGCATCGACTTATATGGTCCCCTACCTCTCTCCGAGGGGGGTAACCATTAATTTATAACAGCTGTCGACCACCTTACACGCTACGCTGAGACAGCACCTGTACCGACCGGTTCCGCTCAAGAAGTAGCAAATTTCTTTTTGCGATCAATTGTATTGCGTCATGGCGCTCCTCGGCTGCTCCTAAGTGACTGCGGGACGGCCTTCTTATCGACAATCGTTGCCGAAGTTTTTTACGCGTCATCCACCCTTCATAAGACAACCTCAAGCTACCATCCCCAGACTAACGGGCTGACTGAGCGATTTCACCGCACCTTATCGGATATGATCTCCATGTACATCACACCGGATCATCGAAATTGTGACACTATTCTACCATTCGTCACTTTCGCCTATAACACAGCAGTACAGCGGACTACCGGTTATTCTCCATTTTTCCTCGTTTATGGCGGTCCTCCCACTACAATTCTCGACGCTTCCTTCTTCTCTACGCCCGACTACTCCACATCAGTACCTACCCAGTTCTTATCTCGTGTGGCCAGATGACGTCATCTTGCCCGCCTGAACACAGCAGCGTGCCAGGAAGACCGGAAGAGTCGCTACGATTCTACGCATCGCGTGGTCTCTTATCGTCCCGGTGACGAAGTACTGCTTTATACACCACTGCGCACCCCTGGCCTTGGTGACAAATTCCACCACCGCTACCTTGTTCCCTACGAGATCATCAGCCAAACTTCTCCAGTTAACTACAAAGTCACGCCTGTTGATCACCCAGCCGATCGACGCCACCGTGGAACTGAAATTGTTCATGTTTCTCGCTTGAAACCGTTTGTGCGCCGCGGTACATCGGTTAGTTAAAAGCGGCCAGTCTGGCCGCTTCCAACCCCCCGGGCAGATTGTGTGAGCCTTCTGTGGACCTTCTTTCATTTTTACATGCCATGATCTTCTTTCATTTGTACATACCATCATCATCGTCGCGCGGCGCCGGCTCCGGCGCGCGCCTGGGTTCGTGATCAGATTAAAGCGCTAGACAAGGCTTCGCTGTCCTTGCCGTCACGACCTCGCCGTCTCGACCTTGCCTTCTTTTACAATAATAATAATAATAATAATAATAAAAATAATTGGTTCACATGAAAGGGAAGACGCAGTATCTGTCACAAGGTTTCTGTGGACATCTGAACCGAGCCGTAGAGCAAGGAAGGAATGTGAAAGAGAAAGTGGAAAGAGAGAACGAGGAGCCGTAGCGGAGGGCTACGGAGTAATTTCGACCACCTGGGGAACTTGCAGTGACATGACACACCTCGCGGACGCCTCTTGGTTTCACCTCAGTCGAAACGCAGCCGCACCCCAACACGGAAAGGCATACATCAATCTATCGGAAAGTTGAAACAACTAATGAGCTCCTCCTAAATATCGCATTAGGAAGTAACGTAATCGTCGGCAATTTTTTTCTTTATTGCCGCCGCAATTGCATAGTCGAAAAGAAAAGCATTAACTACCAAACCAATGCCGCACAAGGCGCAAAGGTTTTCTCATCATTGTCTTTGTCTTAAAAAAACTGTTTCTCAGCAAAAGTTTTATTACACGTTTACATTGACATGTGGGATGACAAATTACCAAAACTGAAAACGTACATGGTTAAAAATGGTACTTAGCATCAAAGTTGCAAAGAGAGTTGGAAAGCATCTACGCGGACGATGTGACCGTCTGGATGTGCGAAGGGAACGACTCGTACATCACATCCAGGCTCCAAGAGGCAGCAGATATAATCAGTAAACACGCGGAGGACGTAAGTCTATGCTGTTCGCCAGAAAATTCGGAGCTCCTGGTAATGACCAGCAGTAATGGGAAGATAACTACAGATATCAAAATTAAAGTAAACGGGAACGAAGTCCCGAAAGTCGATAAAATTAGAATATTAGGTATGATTATCAACCGCAGGGGTAGTAAAAAAAGCCTGATTAAGAAATTAAAAGATCAGGCGGAGCTCGTAGTCAGATTATTTACGAAGACGTCCAACAGAAGGAGTGGTCTCACCGAGGCTAGTAGACTCAGACTCGTACAAGCTTTTGTCACGAGCAGAATCTGCTACGCGACTCCATCCCTAAATATCAACAAGACCGAAGAACGCGAATTAAATACCATAATTAGGAGATGCACGAAGTTCGCTCTAGGACTCCCCATAATTACTTTTAACGACATTCCAGAGAAAATTTGGTTGCATAATGAGTGGAAAGAGCTAGCTAGCTGCGGAGGTTAGGCTGTCCCAGACAGAGCGACTCGCAGGAGCGCCGGCGGGTAGAGAAATCCTCGACTGGGTAAACCTACTAGCGCCCGGGGAAGGCGAAAGTGTCAGAGAAAGTATAGATTGAGAAATCAGAAAGCATCTATAAGTCTCGCCCATACCGAAGAACATACATTCTGTACACGACGAGGGGAGGAGGAAAAGCAGAGCTAAGCACCTCGCTAACTAATTGGACAAATTCCCGCCGGGATCTGTCGCCTACACCGATGTATCGATCGGGAAAGAAGGCGACGTAACCTCGGTCACCCTATTGGACACCGTCATCGCCATAGGAATCGAAAGAATCCGAGATCTACGGCAGGTAGAGGCGGAGGAGATTGCAATAGCCATTGCCATTGCACGACCAGGCGTGAAACACGTCATCAGCGATAGCAAAGCGGCGGTTAGGAATTTTAGCAAGGGTAGAGTCAGCAATCGTGCTGCAAAAATTCTGAACGAGTCGTCTCTCGCCGAAAGCGTGACCATAATCTGGACCCCAGCACACGCCCGTCTCGCCGGCAACGACGCTGAACTCACGTTCGCCCGCTCCTCGCTACCTAGGGGTGCTGCGGACGTCTCCACAAGAACGTTTAAAAGCAAATAATGTATTGGTACGTTTAGGGATGTTACCGACAACCTGGAGAAAGACCGGAGGATATATCCGCCACCGGATAGATCCCTGAGTAAAAAGGAATCATACGACTGGAGACGACTCCAAGCTCGAAATTTGTTTGGCCGCTGTGGAGGAGTTGGACGGCTGCCAGAGGGCGGAAGAGGGATGGTGCAGAAACCGCAATTTGCAAATTTTGCGGCCATATGGCAACATTAGATCACATAATATGGAGATGCGTTCGAGCCCTAGGGCGCAACGCGATTAAAGCTAGTGACGAATGGGAGACCACGCTAAGAAGCTCCGAAGAAAAAACAGTGATTCGCCGTCCGCCTGGCGGCTGAGGTTGAAGACCTCTTCTCCTAGACGGGGCCGGGTGTCTTCCGGCCGTGGTACGACAGACTGCCTCCCCGGACGCCTCCGTGCGAACCCAGAGGTGGCTGCCGCGCCATATTCGGCGCAAATAAATGTTCTTCCTCCTCCTCCTCCGCTGCCTCGTGCGGACCGAAGAGAAAATAGAGAAAAAAGAAAAAGAAGAGGGATCAGCCGTCGTCCACCACCGAAGCGTTGGCGGGTGCTATGACGCCCTACATTTGCGATAATGCGGCCAGTTGTGCGGCAGCACTAAAATCCCCGAGTGGTCGAAATTACTCCGTGGCCCTCCAATGCGGCACCTCATTTTCTCTTTCTGCGTTCTCTCCAAACTACTTCGCTTCTCTGACGGCTCGGTTCAGCTGTCCGCTGAGTAGCCTGACAGGTACTGCGCCTTTCCTATAAACCATTTTATTTAGACATGAAATGGACGCGGGATATATCGAATTGTTACGGAATATTCGCTACCAATACAGGATATCTCGATGGGTTAGCCTAGAAGCCCTGTGCCTCTTTTAGAAATAACCGCACCCACAAATGGTCCATATTTGAAATGGCATGTGCTGCGATATAAACTATCCAGTTTTTATTAGTATGGCAAACTCTTTTCTGAGAGATCACGTCTTTGGCGCTATAGATGACCTAGCAGCTTTTTAAAAGCTGTCTTATGAATTGTCAGGATTCGTCCCAATACATAGAGTAAGAAGGCTACACAAGTGATATTGTTGCAAAGAACCTGTATGAGATAAATTTTCAGTGTATGTACATGACTGAGGGCTTGTCAGACCAGTAAGTGTAAAAAACAATGTACTTTAGTTTTGTAGAATAATATGAAAAATAAATTTTTTTTAAAAGTATAGTTCACAAAAACACTACCACGTGTCTCTCGAATTTGAACGCCTCATTCACTCCTTACAATCCTCCTACGTGGTTGGGGGAGACGCGCCAGCAGTATTCATGCTTTGTGCGTTCACGCCCAGCCCTTAGAGGCCAGTTTACTATTTTCTGGTTTTTTTTTCCCACCTATGGTGTCCCAGGGACAGAAAGGATCAGCCCCTCAAGGGTTGATCAAATCCATCTTCATGTATACTCTTTTCGTGTAATTAAATGTATTTCTCCTCCTCCTCCTCATTCGGTTCAGCACCGTAAAAAGTTACATTTTTTTTTTCATAAAACACCGCGTATTAAGCACACTCCCCTGTAATCGAGTGTGCGAAATCTCAGGGCAGCATTTTTGTCTATTTCAGTATTTAAATTTTACAATTTGGTCTTTTCTAGAGAAGCGACAGAGGATTAAGCATCAGGTTTAACCAGAATTCGTTTCGCCCGCTAATCATTCCATTATCTTTGCACCACGCTGCTACAAATACCTGCGCTATGTCTGGTTCGCCCACCCTTTTCACGACGGCACGCACCGCCACATTACCCTGCCAGATCCCTCAGGCTTATCAACGGTGCTCGTTACACAGCTCGTCGCTGTTCTCGGTACGGTCTACGCAATGAATGCTTGAATGCAACAAGTGAAGTGACGCGCTGATCTCCAGCGCGATGCTGCATTTGAGAAATCTGGCTATTTTAAACACAGAAACGCGAGCGTCCTTCCGAAGATGGCTAAAAAAATAAAAATAAAAAGGGATGCCTCGCGCTACCGCCACAATGCCGTGACAAAACTTGCAGATCACGTAAGTAATAGGCTGTCAGATAAGTGAACAAGAGTGCATGCTCCTTAAGAATCGCGGACCCGTACCGAATTCCTGCTAGGAGTGACGACTATAATCAAAGCAAATAAGTTTTCCCGCATGGCTGCATATATAGCCCCTACCACCGCTGCAGCGCGGCTCCCTTGGAATGCTTGTGCACTTACTCCACTGCGGATGAGTCGCATAAATCAAACACGTAGTGATTAGAGTATAAGCTTTGCTCTTCGCACTGCAAATACCTAGGTCATGTGGCGCCGCAAATTTTGCCTTCAACCGAGAAAAGAAAATGCACGGGTCTGCCAGGTAGCTCTAGTTGAGCGACCACCTCGCGCGGACAGAGGAGTAATGAGAGAAATAAAAAGAAACAAAGAGAAAGAAGCTCCTCGCAACAGCCGCCAGCGAAACGTTGGCGGGTGCCGTGACGGCACGCATAATAAATACCAAAACGCCGGTGGCAAAGCAGCCTCCGCCGAAAACGGCCACGGAGGGCCGAGAGCTATCACTGTTCTGAAAAGCGAGAGCATTTGCAGCGCTATATATACGGCTAGTCACGTGGTCTGGCGATCACGCCATCGACGCAAGAGAAGCGAGCGCACGCGCTTTCTCACGCCACGCGCACGCGCAGCCGCTCCTCGTGGTTTCAAGGCCATTGCGCTGCTTTGCACACCTTGGAGGGATTTCGCTTTAGTTTGTTGCTACAAGGGCTTGCTCTGACTGCGTGGCTGCCACACCTTGTTTGTGTCAGCTTAGCCTAAAAGCCCTGTGCCTCTTTTAGAAATTACTTCACTCGCAAAATTTAACTTGTCCGTGATTGACAAGCGCATGTGCTGCGCTATAAACAATCCAATTTATCTTAGTATAGCAAAATGCGTTCTGTGGGATTGTGTCTTCGACACTATAGATGGGTTAGCGTGGTGTTAAGCACTGTAACTTGAAGTGAGGAAAGAGTCTTCAAGGTTTGTGTCCGTAACTTTCCTCGGCTCGCGTGCGCTCAGCTTTGAAACGGCTCATCATTTGATGATACGCTATCAATGATATGCGAAAGCGCTGGACAAAGCCAAGGTTGCCGCGGCCAGGAGGTTGTCCTTGAAGTCCATGTAAGACGCCCGATTACTGTCCGCAGCATCCGGTGTCATACGCGACCGCTGGCGGATGCGTTTTGATTGAGGCTCAAGTAGAAGTCAGTGCGCTGTACAACCCCAGCGGATGTGCATAGGCATGTATGTACTTAGGAAGTGGAGGGTCCTGGCTGTTTTGCGGAACCCACGCAAAAAGTCATGCTTCCGAAGCTGTATGGGATAATTACAATGTTCTACACAAGTTTACATGAAGAACTGACAACGCCAGTGGCAGGAAGTATTCCTCCGACGATTTTCTACAACATTTATCCTTGTTGTGAACGGCATAGTGACCGCGCCTATCCTTACGTACTTGGAAGGGAGGGACGTACGTTTAATGTTATGATGGTCTGATTCCATAGAGTAATAAGGCTACGCAAGTGTTAATGTTGCAAAGTTCCTGTATTAGATATATATTCAGTCTATGTCGTGAACAAAAGTGGTATACAACACTCAACCGGTGGCGGAGCTCGGGAAAACTGCATTGCGACTTGATCTAACAACAGCTATCGGGATCGAGACAAAAGTGGCGGTGGCGCATTTTATAAAGGTGCACATGTCACGGCCGCTGTCTCTACCGCTATATGGCATTATTATGCCGTTTTCCCCGAGCTCCGTCACTGGCTGAGTCTCGTATACCACTTTTGTTCACGACTATACATGACTGAGTGCTTGTCAGACTAATATGTGTCCCAGAGAAATGTGCCTGAGGATTGTAGATTATTATGAAAAATAAAAATCTTTTAAACGGTCAGTGATCCGATAGTTGTTACACGTGGAATACGGCAAGGATGCCCACTCTCATCTATTCTCTACGTGCTTTGCAAAGAGCCTTTATTGCAGCAGATCCAAAACTACAGATCTATACGTGGTTTCCCTCTCCCAGGTCAGGGTGAGGTGATGGTTTCAGCAGTCATAATCTGCGAGTGCTTGCCAAATTTGCTCCATACCAGTCTTACTCTTCTTGTTATTTCCCATTCATGGTCCGTATCTGCGGTTGCTACCTGTCCTATGTGGACATATCGCTTTACTACTTCCAGTGCTTCGCTACCTAACGTAAACTGCTGTTCCTCCTCGAGACTTTTGAACATTACCTTAGTCTTCTACATTTTGATTTTAAAGTCTACCTTATTACTTTTCCTGTCTAGGTCATCAATCATTCTTTGCAATTTATCTCCCGAGTTACTTAGTAAGGCAATGTCATCAGCAAATCACAGATTGCTGAGGAATTCTCCATCTACCCCTCTCCCTAACTGCTCGCGTTTCAAATCTTTGACTACTTCCTCTATGCAAGCAGTGAATAGTTCTGGGGAGATCGTGTCTCCTTGCCTAGCACCTTTGTTTATAGAAAATTTGTCACCTTATGCAGAACTATGGTCGCTGTGCAGTCACTTTAAATATCTTTCAGTACTTTCATATACGGCTCGTCTACAGCCTGATTTCGCAATGCCTGCATGACCGCCGAGGTTTCGACTGAGTCAAATGCTTTTTCGTAATCAGCGAATGCTATGTATGAGGGCTGGTTGTATATCCTGAGAATTCAATTACCTGGTTGATGGCATGGATATGAAGAATAGTAGAGTGCACCCTTTCCGAAAACCTGCTTCATCTTTTGTTTTATTGCCGTCTAAAGTTTTTCTGATTTTATTAGCGATTATCTTAGCCCCTTAGGATAGTTGAAAGTGGTTTGGCTTTGATTTTATTAGCCTGATTTTATTAGCCTTGTATACCACGTATCTTAGCCTCCTTAGGATAGTTGAAAGTGGTTTGGCTTTGGTTTGTCTCATTTGCATTTGGTCTCATTCATTCATGACTTGTCTAATACGCACAATATACACATAAAGGTATATATGTACGTCTTTTACGGGGAACGTTCGGAGCCTAGGCAACAGTTTTGTTTGAGACTCCAGGTCACCGGATTTTTTGGCGCCATTATTGTGCTCCGTTCTCCTAGGGCTGAAATTTGGTGCTTCGACGAAGCCCACGATGAAGCGCAGATAAAACTCGCTGACCGGAAATGCGATCAACAAATAATGGAGGCCGAGAGGCACATACGAAGAAGCAATAATTTATACGCCGTGTGATCGCATCGCGACTCCTCAAGGTTCCTGGCTGGCTTATACGCTGGCTGGCCTAAGCCTGGTAGCGAAAAAAAAAAGAAACTGTCAGAGATCATATTGCAATAAGCGAGTAATTGTCACTGGCATCTTAATCAGCGTATCCATGTGGCATAAAATATTTGAGAAAGTTATGTATACCTTCAATTTGTTGATGTATCTTCGTCAGTGGCGGAAAATTGAAAAGCTGCCCATGTGCAGAGCAATGTTTTATCCCGTTAATTAAATAATATATAATTAAATTATTAATAATTTATACTGTGGCCTTGTTTCCAAGACCTTGGCAGGGTGGATACAGAAAAAATAAAAAAAAACGAAGTATACAAAATGCAGCGGTACATAACGGAAGACGCATGACGTACTCACTACGTGCACACACAAGCATCAGCTGAAATGCGACGCAACACAAAAACACAACTGTAACTGAAAAAATAAATACAAAAAGATCAAACGCCACATAAACACAAATGAGATTGAAATAATAGCACTGAGCATTGGGTTACAATGTTGTTAGTTAGATTGTTCCATTTATTAATACTTCTAGAAAAAAAATCCAAACTTGAAGCAATTCTTTCTAGTAAGTAATGGTGTTATTATCAGCGCGTGGCGTTGTCACGTAGTGTAGCCAGCATAAAAACCCAAAGGGATCGTATTAGCCCAAGGGAATGATATTAATTGAGAGCTTCCCTCCTGGTGTGCCCCTTTCCCTCTTGTTTTTTTTTTACGCCTTCCGTCCCTCTTCTCTCATGGAGAGGTTGGGGTGGCAATGGGCACAGGCATCTTAACGCCGTCTACCTTTCCTCCCAACCAATTTTTCCAAGGTTAAACGTTGTATCTTGAAGCTCGACGGCGTGTGACAAAACTAACTATGCGAGTCTGGTTGGCACCTGGCAATTGATCTGCCTGTGAATGCAACGCGCTGGACAGACGTGATCTCTGACGCATACATACACATAGAAGAGCCGTAAAGCAAACAGCAAACGCAGAAAGAAGTAATTATACTCCGAAAGGCATAGCCTATTATTGTTATTTGTTTTGTTTTCAGCTGATTCATAAAACTGGTATAGACGACTAATGTGTTGTTGATCTCCGTTGCTGGTACACCATGCGAGCGAACATAAGCAATTTAAATAAAGTCCAGAGCTAAACATGTTACGTTCAGTATGGAGCGCACCTTTACGTCTCAACATGTCGAGCCCACAAAGTATTTGGCCATTGTTGTCCCTTGGGGAGCTTGTTGAGAGAACGTCTTAGTCGCGATGCCCTCTAGGAACGAGGGGAACGAGGTCTACTGAGTTCTAGACTAAGGTGGCGCAACTTGTAAATAATCTTTGAAAGCGCAGCTGTCGTCGTAGCCGCATCGTATGTCTCACCGACGGCCAAAGAGCGCGTACCATGCGCACCCGTGATCTCACGGTGCACTTCTTAGCCGCGCGGCGAGGAAAAAAGAAATAGGCACGAACATCGGCTAAATGCTTGCGGCTAGCTTTAGTGCTCATCGTTTTTCTCGTTTGCGTTCTTGCGCCGCACCTGAGTGTAAACGCCAACGAGTTAGAGACAAACGCGAACGCTAGCTGGTCAGAAAAGCACTTGCTGGTAAGACGGCTGACTACCGTTTTCTCCTCTGTTCATATGATGCAGCGGTACGTCATAACTCAACCAGAGGCGGTTGGCAGGCCTGTGCATTTTCTTTTCCACCTTCCTACAGTCGCAGCAACAACCAAGCGGCTTTTTAAACAATGTGTTCCTCCAAAATACTTCCCAGGTCGTATCTGGATTCAGGGCGTTTGTGGTGGTAATGTATCAACATTTCACTGTGGTGTTAGTGAAAGTGTGAAAATAGTGAAATAGTGAGAAATCATGAGTAAACTTCACCAGAGTACCCAGGTTCGAACCCTACAGCCGGCAGCTGCGTTTTGGCAGCTACAGTCAAAATGCCCTATTACTATCAACGTTCCTTATGAATAGAGAAATGTCACCAGGATATGCTGAAACTCCAACCTCACTCTGATCTGGAAGAGGGAAACCACGTATAAATTTAAAGTTTTGGATCTGCTACAATAAAGGCTCCATACAAAGCACGAAGAAAATAGATAAGAGTGGGCATCCTTGCCGTATTCCACGTGTAATAGATATCGGATCAGGGTCTTTCAAAAATAATTTTATTTTTCTTACTAATCAACAAAACTCAGGTACATTTCTCTCGGACGCTTATTGCTCTGACAAGCACTCAGTCATGTACACTCAACCGGTGGCGGAGCTCGGGAAAAGTGCATTGCGGCTTCATCTAACAACAGCTACTTAGCATCGAGACAATAGTGCCGGTGCCCCATTTTATCCACATGCATATGTCACGCTCGCTGTCTCTACCCCTATATGGTCTTATTATGCCGTTTTCCCGAGCTCCGTCACCGGCTAAGTGTTGTAGATCACTTTTGCTCACGAGACACACTGAGTATATATCTCATACAGGAACTTTGCAACAATAACACTTGCGTAGCCTTATTACTCTATGGATTCAGACCATCACACCTTAAAAAATACTTCCCTTCCTTCCACGTACGTAAGAATAGCTGCGGTCATTATGCCGTTCACAACAAGGATAAATCGTCTAAAAAATCGTCAGAGGAATTCTTCCTCCCCGGTGTAGTCCGTTCTTCATTTAAATTTGTGTAGAACATTGTTCTTATCCCATACAGCATCGGAAGCATGACTTTTTGCGTGTGTCCCGCAAAACAGCCAGGACACTCCAATTCCCATGTTCATACATGTTTATGCACATAATAAATTCTACACAAAAAGAGAATTTATTGGGTACATACATACATAGAAAAACACACATTACTCACAAAACAAAGCACTATACAAAACAGTATAGGTTACATATGCATAATAAACTAAAAATAACCCGATTCCCCTGAGAGGAGAAAACAGTATAAACGAGGAGGTTTCTTAAAAAGGACGACAGGCATATCATGTCTGCTGCCTCGTACAACATAGAAGCGTGTGTGCCAGCGCCCCGCAGAAACCGCGTCTCGCCATCAGTTTCTAACAGTCCAGACAGATACTTCCAGATGACGAGGCGCAGCCTCTGCAAGGCTAGGTGCATTGCTCAGCGAGGCACCTGCGATGCCACAACGCAAACGGAACCACACAGAACACAAGGTGTTTAAAAGGGGTGCGTCGGCGCCTTACGCCGGGGTTCATGCGGACGTTAAACATCCTATATGTGAGCCGCCACATTGTTCTCGCAACTACACATTCGAAAAAACATGCGTGAGACTCTCGGGAGCACCGCAGTTGGCGCAGTGTTCATTGGGTACAACACCCCATCTGGCAAGGCGCTGTCTCGTGAGGAGGACGCCCCAGCGCCTAAGTCAGTCAAAATCTGGCACTTCATTAGCAGCCAACAAGCTGCCCACGCTCGCCATTTGCGTACATCGGTCTCTCGTTGCTCATCAGCTGAAACCCTGCAAACGGCTAATAATTGGCTGGAGCGTATGGCTGGTAGGTCGGCTACATTAACATCTCACAGGTCTGCATATAGAGTCGACTTTATCTCGGCAACCTCGCGGTAAAAAGGCAGAGGTCTTTCCGCGTGTGGACCGAGGTATTTTTCGGGTGTAAGCACACGACGCGCCGTGTTCATCCAGTACAGGATTAGCGAGCGACCAGGGTAAGATTCGTCAGCTAATGGCCTCTCTACCAGCCTTAACGCGAGCACTCGAGCCACTGTCGGGATGCACGGAAGGCCAAGGCCTCCCCTGCTCCTCGGAAGGTGTAGGATGTGACGGGCGACTAGCGCTGTCCGGCCATCATAAACAAAAGTTCCTATAAGGGACGCGAGTCTGTTCACCACCCGGCGCGGGATTGTCGCGATACGCGCCACTAGAAAGGTGAAAGCGCACGCTCGTGTCTTGACGACGCTAACTTTAGCATCGTGCGCGAGGTTCAAACTCGCTGCGTCAGAAAGGGCGTGCGTGGCTCGCGAGAGAACTACGTCGCATGTCCTGGGGGAGACTCCGCTTGGCTCAAACAGCACGCCAAGCACACGCACTGCGGCCACAGACGGTACGGCCGCGGCTTAAGGGCCCCTGAACTGACCAAAGCGGAGAGCAGTACTTTTCTTCGGGTGGAGCTGCGCTCTTGATACAGCTGCGTTATCTTAAAAGATGTTCAGAAAAAAACAAAAACAAGGAAGCTATCATTGTCACGCACGAAGAGTGAGACGTCTTCTGGAAGTTGAGGAAGCGGCGCACAGAAGGAGCCGACAGCTTCTTTAAAATGCTCCTCCTGGTCGAGGCCTTGCGACGAAAAGAGGGCCGAGAAATGCTAGCTAAACGATTTGCGGATGTCCGCGGGTTTCGAAGACGTCGTACCGTCCGCAAATGTGATGCTCTCCACGCGCGTTCGCCTGTTACTGCTTTGGCCAACGGCTCGAGCGTGTCCGAGGTCCGCGGCATCCTCAAGCGGCACGTTTGATGGTCCCGCTGAGTGATGCGCGAGAACTGTCTTCGAGGATGCGGTGATAACGCTCGCGCAGCGTTTCGAGATATTAGCGCATCGCGAACGTAAGCGTTTCGCCGCCCGTCATTCAGCATGGTCGTCATGCGGACACGGCGCGCCTTCCCCGCACTCACAAGAACATCGCGCCAGCGTGTTTTCAGCGCGTCCCAGGTAACAGGTGTTATGTCACTAACTGTTGCCACAGATAAGCACAACTCTCGGCGTATATCAGTGAAACACTGTTCATCGCGTTGTACCGCTGCATCGATGCGTCTCATCAGGGGGCTGTTTGCACGGCACAGGGCTGCTCGCAGAGTAACCGTGACCGGGAAGTGATCAGTTAGTTTAAGGTCTGGTGGGAAAGGCAAAAAATACCTCGCACTGTAGCAAGTCAGGTGCCATGGCGGAGGGGATGTAAACTCGATCTATTCGGCTCGCGCTCTGGCCCCAGACTTGTGTTGCCTCGAAATGGTCTCTGTGAAGAGTGACCCACGTGTCCTCTAAGCGTAATGATCGCCCTAGTTTTCCGTGTTCTTTCGCGTGGCAATTGGAGGCGCCCTGACCAGGCTCCCTGATGTCGCGCATTGTGTGTAAAACACAATTGAAATCCCCGAGCAGAAAGTGGGGCACGTCGTCGAGAAAGTATGTCATGATGGATCGAAAGAACTAGTTTGTCAGACTACGCGTGACTGGCGCGTACACGTTGACAAAACGAGTCTTGCGGCCATCCAGAAAAAGGTCAATGAGAATCACGCGCCCATCTATGCCATAAGTGCAATGAGCCCTGTATGGTGGTGAAAGAAAGATCCCGCCTATGCCACAACACCGTGAGTCCGTTAACAAAACAAAGGCCTCGACATTGAAACGAGAACGAAAGGAAAGGACATCGGTGGGGGTGCGGAAGTTGCACTCCTGCAAAACCAAAACATCTACTCGATGCGAACGCGCAAGATGAAGCACCTTCCTTTGCTTGTCAGAGTGACGAAACCCTTGCACGTTAAAGGAAGCAAAACGGAAAAAGAGCCATCATAAAAAGGAGGAGGAACAAAGACTACTATACATATCACAGAAACAAAGAAACGGATGCGAACATAACAGACTCGCGGAAAAGTTCGTCGGGCAAAGACTGTAAACGTGTCCGCTAATCGGCACTAGGGAGGCGCTCGGGGAGTTGAGTGTTGATTGCTTCGGGCCCGGGCATCGACATGGTCCGTGTGGCGCGCCTCTGAGCAAACAAAACTACAGTCACACACACACACACACACACACACACACACACACACACACACACACACACACACACACACACACACACACACACACACACACACACACACACACACACACACACACACACACACACACACACACACACACACACACACACACACACACACACACACACACACACACACACACACACACTGCATGGAACGCACGCAGGTCAACCTCCGCAGGCCGCAGCGACACAGCCGAGGCGACTATTAGCCGGGAGCGAGAAGCGGTGGCCGCTGGTCGGCGCCGACTGAGCCGCGTCGAAGCCACCGCCAGACCTGCGAAGAGGAGGAGGAGGGTGCGGCCATTGAGCCTGAGAGGCAGCGCCATGGTGGTTACGACTCGGCGTCCGAGAAGTCCATCTCGGAGCCGTCTTGTGCCTTCCGCACCTTCTTATGAGGCGCTGATGCTTTCGAGGAAGATATACAGCTCTCTGTACCGCACAGGTGACGCTTGCCGTCGTCCGCTAAGAGCGCTTTCATAGCGCGGTCCGTACTCAGGCGTTGCGGCCTCGCGGAGCCAGAGCGTCGTGTCACCGTAACGCCAGACAGGGTGGCTTCCTTACTCGGGAGGAGGGGGGCAGAAGCCGCGGAGTGGAGGAGGCGCGGGGCGTTCAGCAGAGCCTCCAGGTTTGCCGACTTCACATGTGGAGCGGGCGTCTTCTGCAGGTTGTCGCCATGCATCTGCTGGCCCGCCACAGGTTGCGACTTCAATGCTCGGGACTCAGAGCCGGGTACGTCTGAGGAATTTTCGGAGTCGCTCTGTTAGGTTGTCCTCTCCGTCACAAGCTCGCTATCGGGGGAGGGCTCCGTGGTTGCCCCGTAAGAGAGGGCCTAAGACGTGGTCGTCAAGGCCTCGTCGTCGTCCTTCTCTGCATCCCTGCAGGGCTCCTGGGTGTCGCCGTACAGCTCCAGGTTCGCGGCCTTTCCGGGTTGTACGCCAGCCTCCGAGGACGACTTAGCAGCCGCTGCATAAGAGCGTGGTAGAACACAATCCGACGTTGGATGTTCGCCGCCACAGCGCTTGCACGCGGAGTGGCAACTCGCAATATCATGGCCGTAAACGCTGCAACGACCGCAGCGCGCCGCCGAACAAGCAGCGCCAATTTGGCCCTCAACGCCGCACTTGGAACACACGCGTTTCATTCCTCGATACTCCAGCTTCACGCCGGTCCCAGTTACCATCTGGAAGTTGGGGGGTGACCGCGTCATTTCCAACTTGACCAGCCGCGTCCCGTTCAGGACGTGGCTCCTTGACTGGAACGCTACTTCTGAAACGGATCGGATTTTTCCTTACGGGGAAATCGCCGCAGCGAGAGCCTCGTCGCTGGCGCACGGGGGAGGACGATAGACCGTCACATAAACCACAGGAGTTCCCATCTACTCCAGCGGCACTTCTTTTCCGGCGAGACGCAGGACGCCTGTCGCCACCATTTTGGTCGCTTACGCCATGGCGGACACGGCGCCCAGTACACGAAGACCTCCAAAGTGCTGCAGGTACTGCAGCCCCCCTACTCCTCAAACTCCACGATAGTGTCGATGAGGCTGTCCGCAAGAACAGGTTCCGGAACTGTGAATGTGAAGCACTGCGCCTTGGACGGGCGCAGTGCCGGGGCTGGTCGTTCCATGTCTCTATCCAGGGCCCGGGCAGCCGCGATAGGAACGCGGCGCCGGACAGGCAGGTCCTCCGGGGAGAGTGCAGGAACACTACGGTGCGCAGCAGCCTCCTCAGCAAACACGGGGCCACTACACTTTGATCTTAGCCAAAAGGCCGAGATATTCGGCAATCACATAGAGTTCGACGACAGCGCGCTTGCCTTGTCAGATGGAAGGAAGGATGCACTAAGTACTATCCTCGTGTGAGGGTACAGACCTCAACCTGCGACCATCATCAACCTACGGCAACCCCAGGCAAGGCCTCGCGCACAATAAGGTTTAGGGGTTTTTTTGTTGTTTCGGGGAGTGGGCTTTTCCCAGCCAAGGGGCTCATGCAACCCGGCCTGTTCCCACCGGGGCAGGGTCGCAGTGTACATGCACTACGTCCGCACCACCCCGCTGGGTCGAAGACTGACGCGAGCAAGTCTTCTAATATCAAACTTCTAGTTTTCCGTTTTCTTCTTTGAAGATCACCATGGGGTGTCTCTTTGATCATAGCCAAAAGGCCGAGAAGCGATCTCAACCCAAATTCCGAACGTAGAGTTTACGAACCCGCTAGCTCATCCATATTGTTCAAGACGTGATCGCACAGAACACATTTTGCGAAACTAATATAAATTGGATTGTTTATACCGCAGCACATGTGGTTTTTTGATCGCGGACAAGTTAAATTTTACGAGTGCAGTGATTTCTAAAAGAGGCACAGGCATTTTAGGCTAAGCTGACACAAACAAGGTGTGGAAGCCATGGAGTCTGAGCAAGCCCTTGTAACAACAAACTGACGCGAAATCCCTCCGAGGTGTGTAAAGCAGCGCAATGACCTGGAAACCACAAGGAGCGGCTGCGCGTGCGCGTGACGTGAGAAAGCGCTCGCGTCTCTTGCGTCGGTCGCGTGATCGCCAGACCACGTGACTAGCCGTATATATAGCGTTGCAAATGCTCTCGCTTTTCAGAGCAGTGTTAGCTCTCGGCCCTCCGTGGCCGTTTTCGGCGGAGGCTCCTTTGCCACCGGCTTTTTGGTATCTGTTATGCGTGCCGTCACGGCACCCGCCAACGTTTCGGTGGCGGCTGTTGCGAGGTGCTTCTTTCTGTTTGTTTCTTTTTATTTATCTCATTACTCCTCAAATTTATTTCTCTAATTACTCCTCATTTCTCTCATTACCCCTCTCTAATTACTCCTCGCTCAACTGGAGCTAGCTGGCAGACCCATGCATTTTCTTTTCTCGGTTGAAGGCAAAATTTGCGGCGCCACATGACCTAGGCATTTGCAATGCGAAGAGCAAAGCTTATACTCTAATCACTACGCGTTTGATTTATGCGACTCACCCGCAGTGGAGTAAGTGCACAAGCATTCCAAGGGAGCCGCGTTGCAGCGCTGGCAGCGGCTATATATGCAGCCGTGGGGGAAAACTTAATTTCTTTAATTGTAGTTGTCCCTCCTAGCAGGAACTCGGTACGGGTCCGCTATTCTTAAGGAGTATTCACTCTTGTTCATTTATCTGACAGCCTATTACTTACGTGAGCTGCAAGTTTTGTCACGGCATTGTGGCGCTAGCGTGAGGCATCTTTTTTTTAGCCATCATCGGAAGGACGCTCTCGTTGCTGTGTTTAAAATAGCCAGAATTCTCAAATACAGCATCGCGCTGGAGATCAGCGCGTCACTTCACTTGTTGCATCCAAGCATTCATTGCGTATACCTTAGCCGAGAACCGCGACAAGCTGTGTAACGAGCACCGTTGATAAGCCTGAGGGATCTGGCAGGGGAATGTGGCGGTGCGTGCCGTCGTGAAAAGAGTGTGCGAACCATACACAGAGCAGGTATTCGTAGCAGCGTGGTGCAAAGATAATGGAATGATTAGCGGGCGAAACGAATTCTGGTTAAACCTGATGCTTAATCCTCTGTCGCGTCTCTAGAAAAGACCAAATTGTAAAATGTAAATACTGAAATAGACAAAATGCTGCCCTGAGATTTCGCGCATTCGATTACAGGGGAGTGTTCTTAATACGCGGTGTTTTATGAAAAAAAATAGAGCTTTTTAACGCTGCTGAAGCGAAGGAGGATAAGGAGGAAATTTACATTTAATTACTCGAAAAGAGTATATACATGAAGATGGATTGGATAAACCCTTAAGGGGTTGGCCCTTTCGTCCCTGGGACACCACAGGTGAAAAAAAAAATAAAAAAGAAAACCCAGAAAATAGCAAACTGGCCTCGAAGGGCTGGGCGTGTGGCGTGAACGCACAAAGCATGAATACAGCAGGCGCGTCTCTCCCCAACCACATAGGAGGACTCTAAGAAGTGAATGAGGAGTTCAACTTCGAGAGACACGTGGTATTGGTTTTGTGAACTATACTTTTAAAAGAATTTTATTTTCCATAATATTCTACAAAACTAACGTACATTATTTTTACACTTACTGGTCTGACAAGCCCTCAGTCATGCACATACACTGAATATATATCTCATACAGGTTCTTTGCAACAATGACACTTGTGTAGCCTTCTTACTCTATGTATTGGGACAAATCTTGACAATTCATAAGACAGCGTTTAAAAAGCTGCTAGCTCATCTATAGTGCCCAAGACGTGATCTCGCAGAAAAGAGTTTGCCATACTATGAAAAATTGGATAGTTTATATCGCAGCACATGCCACTTCAAATATGGACCACTTGTGGGTGCAATGATTTCTAAAAGAGGCACAGGGCTTTTAGGCTAACGCATCGCGGTATCCTGTATTGGTAGCGAATATTCCGTGACAATTCGATATATTCCGCGACCATTTTATGTCTACATAAAATGGTTTATAGGAAAGGCGCAGTACCTGTCAGGCTCGTCAGCCGACAGCTGAACCGAGCCGTAAGAGAAGGGAAGTAGGTTGGAGAGAACGCGGAAAGAGAAGAAGAGGTGCCGTAGTGGAGGGCCACGGAGTAATTTCGACCACCCTGGTGTTTTAGCAAATGTAGGCCGTCATAGCACCCGCCACCGCTTCGGTGGTCCACGGCGGCTGATGCCACGCGCGCCTTATTCTTTTATTCTTTTTTCTCTATTTTCTCTTGTGTCCGCACGAGGCAGCGGAGGTGGCTCAGCTACAGAGCCAGTAGCAGGCCCTTGCATTTTCTTTTCCTTCTTCCGACAGTCACAACAAGAACAACCCGATGTCTGAAGCCGATTTAAACTTTTACCTTTCCGAGGTACTTCAGGTGTCCACAGAAACAAGTGTGACAGATACTGCGCCTTTCCTTTCGTATAAACCAATTGTACCGGTAAACACTGACGCGTTCAACAGAACGCTGCTAGTGTTCAACAAGGTGCGCGCGGTATTAATTAATTGAGACACAGCAAGCACGATCCTGTCGAAACGCCCTACTGCTGCACGATATTGCATGATTGACTAAGTTAAACTGTCGGTATTTTTATACTGCACTGACAACGTAGAGCACACGGATCCCTTCCCGTTTCGATCCACCAATACGTTGCCGCCGGCAGTCGGGCTTGAACCTGGGAACTCCGGTACGTTATAGTCACGCTTACCTCGATTACAGTAGAGTCAGATATTTTTTCGAGTACGAAATCACTAATCCGTAGGTTCAGAGCTTAGCAAACTTGTCTAACGCTTGTGTGTCACCTCCGTGTAGACGTCCACCGAGGATTGCGGCAGATGCTCCGGTTTTCTTTTCATAAATACAAACCAACAAAAGCCTTTCTCGCCTGTGTCGGTAAGGTCGCGTCCGCAGCCGTTGTGTCGTTCTCAGAAGAGTTCTAACGAATGGTTGTGATCGATAGAGGATGATATAAGGATGAGGATGATAGAGGATGAGGATGAGCAAAAGCTAACGCTAGCGCAGCACGGAGTGATCGGACGCGTGGCGTACCGGCTCCGTCGATTTTAGGATGGAACCGTGGAAATCTTAACTCCTTCGAAAACTGCGCATCTGCATCCTTGAAGGTAGCATGATCCTGGCAACACCGATCGTATCCAGGTACGCTCAATTTTCGGCCAGTTAGAGCGACTCTTCTTATCAACACGTAGCGGATGAGCTATAGGCACCGTGCAGAAACCCAGGGGGCAGCACTCGCGGCGAATAGGCAGCTCCACGAGTGAGCGCCGGAACAGTTGGGTAGGGAGACGCGCGGCCGCCTAGGCAGGGCGCGCGCTTGAAAAGGCGGCCTGCGCAACGAAATGGTAGCAGTTTTAGCCAGCTAGAGTGACGTAGCGAAGCACAAACGATGCGAGAACCACACGACACAAGACGCAGAGACAGAGACGAGCCCTGGACGCCCGCTGGGCGTTTATTTCTAGGCTGGAAACACGCGAAACGGAAGACGACTGGAGAAGCGCGCGCAGTTGGAAAAGGCCGAGCAAAAAACAAAGGGGGTGGGAGGGTGGGGGCGTAAAAAAACACGGTAAAAATGTAGAAAAATACAAAAAAAACATTTGTGGCGAACAACCCTCCTCCCAAGTGTGGTACAGCTTCACAATGGCCAGCTCGAACGCCTCATGCTGGGGTGGGTGAGATAAAAAAAAAAAAGCAAGCTGCGGGGAATCGAGCGGCCGAGAAGGGTGGAACGAGTATGGGAGAAGAATAGGAATGAATGAAGCTGTAGTCGAAGAAGAGAAAAAAGCCTAAAAAAAGGGACAAGCCTTGAAACTCGAGAACGCGATTACCGGGGCCTGAAGATGCCGTAGGCACTGATATTACGCAGACGGATTTTGAAGAGCTTAAGCTGTTTTCTGGTGAGGCGGTTGCCACTTTTCTCGACGATGAAGGAAAGTATGGCAGATGGCACGCGGTCGCTGATACAGCGACACAGCTATGAGAATGGAAACTGCCTGCAGCACCGCACAAACGATCTGCAGTTTCTAATACGCATTCATGTCTTCCTCTGTCACTTGTCAGAATTGTACCATGCTTAATTTTCTTTTTCGTTGAAAGAACGTCCTGCCTCATCCCGACATGAATGCTAGTTTTCTTTCGTTTTTTTTTAGCGATCCTTAATGCCTCTTTAACGGTACTTTCAAGTCCTCTGCCACAAAATTAAGTTATGACAGGGGAATGTGACAGGTGGCAGCCAGCCGCTCGACACTTGTTTGGAGCAGGATTGCATGTAATGAATGCAAGATCTGTTCAGAGTGTCCACGAATAATTAAGAAAAACATTTTTTTTATTTTTTTTTAATTATAGTCTCGATTGAGCAGTATCGCATGAGAAACAGCTTATCATTCGAGGTTCAATAACTCAGTAGACATCGAAATGTCATTAACACAACTAAATGAATAAAGCGTATGGAATGGCACCTCCTGAATCACATCTACAGAGGAGGGCGAAGTGGACAGCGAAAGATGGCGAGGAAAAAAAATATCAGGCTGGAGGACGGACAAAGGAAGCCGCCCAAGAGGAGAAGGAAAGTAGCGGCATAAGCGTGGAAGGAAAGAGTCTGGGAAGAAGAAAAGGAACAAGCTGAGAGGAGGAAAAAAAAATAATGAAAGCAAGCAAGCAAAAAAAAAGTTGCCAAGGCAAACTCGCGAAACTAATGCGCGAGACATAGTAAATGCGCCATTTAAACACTCCATTCCTGTTGATTACTCTCTGCATTGTACTGGTGCTTATGCAAGCTATCGTAGACAGGGAAATATAGACCACAGGACAGCATAAATAAAAAGTATGCAATGAACAACTGCATCCACGAGCGCCGCCCACAGGCGCGCACGGCGGTCCCAGTAGCGCTGATGCCTATGAGCTGCCCAATTTCTTTAAATATTATAATTTTTTTTTGCGGTTTGAGAAAGGGTGCTAATGCAGGTGAAGGTATAGTGTGTCCTCTTTCGGGAAAAATGCTTCGCGGTAAATCTGGACGCGGCAATACCCGGGCATGATTGCCAGCTCACTCGATGGAAGGCAGCGATTCGCCTTAGCGTCGCTTCGCTTCGTAAAGCTTATTCGGTGACGCGAAAAATATCTGATCAGGCCAGCGAAAATGTGTGCAACGGCACCAATCCAAGGTCTGCAACCTAGCAATTCATTTGTGACCATAGAATGCTGCGAATCGAAAGAACGAACGGCGAATGCGCCCCACGCACAGCAGATCTGCCGCGTCTCCGCTGCACGGCCGGGCGCACGTCTCCCTACCAAACTGTTCTTCCCGCCGCAAGGGGCGCGCGCGTCGCACCGCGAGTTACTCCTGCACGGTGCCTATAGGCAACTGCTGCGGCTCCCCCGCCGCTGGCCGTAGACGCCCGCTAGAGGACGGGTAACCCGTTTTTTCAGCGTAGCAAGCTGGCCTTTTTCAAGACGTCGACAACCGGCGTCGTCGCCAGCAAAGCGCACGTGGAGCGGCCAAGCCAAAGAGTCCTCTGAACAACGCAGACACGGGAGGCGCCGCGCTCCGTCTTCGAAAGCAACACCGATTTCGTGCCCACTTTCCAAGTGGACGGAAAAACCAACGGTCATGATGAATACTGACGACTTCGTGATCGTGATCAAGCCATGTACGCACTACAGTCGCCTTCAAGACAGCGTTTCAGCAGGGTGAGCTCGGCGCTGTCATTTCACAATACATCGGTCGGAAAGAGACAGAACAAGGGTAGAGTGGAGGGGGGAGGCCTCAATTCGGTGGTCGAGCCAACGTTTCGACAAGTGGACTTGTCTTCGCCTAGGCAGAGCTATCATCACTGGCAGTGGTTTAAATGCGGTTTTGCTTCCGAGCAAGCTGGGGACGGAGAGGGAGGAGGGTCAGTGAGAAGAAAGGAGGTCAAGGAGTGCAAAAATAAAAGAAATATTTCTTCAGCGCATATTTCTCAGCCTGGAATCGGTGATCATGTGGCCTG
This sequence comes from Amblyomma maculatum, assembly GCF_055883805.1. NCBI lineage: Eukaryota > Metazoa > Arthropoda > Arachnida > Ixodida > Ixodidae > Amblyomma > Amblyomma maculatum. Next base: position 960,940 of record NW_028146737.1, read on the forward strand.
AAAGAAAAAATAAAAACCGGCAGCAGCAGGAAAAGCCGCAATGCGGGGTGGTTATTAGAGGATGGATTCCTCTTAGGCGCATTAGACTGGGTAGACTAGGGGTTGTGGGTTGGTCCCCTCCCATCGCGGTGGTAGTGGACGTGGGAAATCAAGAAGAGGACGCTCGGTGCCTTGCACTCCCCGTACCGTAATCACGCTCGGCACTTGCTGGTTATACAAGGTCCAGTGGGCTCACAAAACGAGATTAGATACAAAACTAAAAAGAAAACGTGACGGAGCGCAGAAAAAAGACTTTCTTTTCTCTTCTTCCTCCATTTTTATTTCCCGCATCTTGTCTTAGCACGTGCTTTGAAGGCCCACATGCTGTCATGTGTACGCTCCAAGTAGCTGAAATGTATATTCATATTCACACATCTTTCCCTTGACGTCCACCTTGAGAGAGCCAGTTGCAGCCGTTATGCTCTCGTGTAAACCATTTAGTCACTGCGAAGATTTGTGGCTAGCTCGTGATTTTCGTGCAACGCTTGTGGATACCGGCGCCTCGCGATGCAGATAGAGACAGGCTGCACGTGAAATAAAATAAGCAAAATGACGCCGCGTGTTCTTGCAGCGATAGTTACTACAGACTGTAATCGACAATATTTATATTGCTTCCTGCTCAGTTCTTGTGTCGAAGACCTGAATTAACAAACTAAGCGGTTCCATTGCTGTTTATATATCCATTGGTTAATATGAATGTATTTTAAATGAAATGTGCAGTTAGGACGTTGTAATCACACTCGCAGTCTAGAGCAGCTTTGCCTGTTCGGTAGTGTGGCACGGAAGAAACGGCTGCTGTGAAAAGCTGGATTTGATTGGCAATACGAGAATTGAAAAGTAGCATCGCTAAGGCCCCAGACGGATACACTTGTGTTCTGTAGATGTTTATGAAAAATAAAATTTTCTTCAACCATGCGCAGGGGAAACCTGCTGCTTTTTTAAAATGCACATACAGTGTATTTTGCACCATATTTATGTTTTATGAGAATGGAAGTCAATAAACATCTCTTTGCAACTTTGATGCTAAGTACTATTTTTTAATCATGTATATTTTCAGTTTCGGTAATTTGTCATCCCACATGTCAATGTAAATGTGTAATAAAACTTTTGCTAGACAAACCATTTTTAAAACAAAGAAAAAGATGAGAAAACCTTTGCGCCTTGTGCGTCAATGGTTTGGTAGTTAATGCTTTTACTTTCGACAATGCAATTGAGGCGGCACTAAAGAAAAAAATTGCCGACGATTACGTTACTTCCTAATGCGAAATTTGATCAGTTTTTTTCAACTTTTCGATAGATTGATGTATGCGTTTCGGCGTTGGGGTGCGGCTGCGTTTCGACTGAGGTGAAACGAAGAGACGTCCGGGAGGTGTGCCATGTCAGTGCAAGTTAAAGATTCCCAGGTGGTAGAAATTACACCGTAGTCCTCCACTAGGGC